>NW_006760386.1:278192-410044 GCF_000271605.1 Fomitiporia mediterranea MF3/22
ACATATTAGTATTTAGTATTTACTACAACTCTTCTATAACTTGAAAAAACTATAATTAAAACTTAAAACATATTATTTATAATATTTTGGTTTTATTTTTTTCGAAAATTAAAAAATAAATATTTTATTGATTTTATAAAATGACAAGTCAAAAAGTGTGTCTAACTCACAAGTGAATACTCTGCAGGAAAGAAATTTGCCTACTGTATCTAAGTGTATATTCTCATACACAAACTTGGTTTCATTTCAAACTAGACTGAATTGGATATGAAACAAAGGTAATTCTATTCTATTAGTTATATAGAGTTTATTTAATAATAAGATTTGTGTTTTTATTTATAAGAACAGGCTTATTATAATAACTTAGAATTATTTACTTATATTCTACTATTTCTCTCTTACTCTATCCACTCTCACACTATCTCACACTATCTCTATGTTTCTAGTATGCTAGTACTCATATATGGTATATTTCTTCCTATCCTAAGGTTTGAGTTGTTGAGTTTGTTTAATAATCTTTCTCTTTATTTAGTTATAAGTATTCTACTATTTTACATTAATACTAATCAAACTCTTTCTCCTTTACTTCAGGCTCACATTCCTTCTCTTCCTGTTATCATAATCATACTGCTTTTAATACTTTATTCTATCTATCATAAAGGATAGACACATGTTTTTTTAAATAATAGTAGTAGTTTTACTACTAATACTTATTGTAACTATAGTTTTTAAGTTATAAAAATAATAACTTAATATAAATTAAAGTAATTAAGTTTATGTTAGAATTTTCAGTAAATATATACTTCTAGTGTACATAACTATAAATATAAGCTTTATTTTATAAGTCTAATATATAGAATTTTGTATAAAAAATTATAAAGTCAGAGATTAGTAGATTGGTATAATCTAATATAACAAAATAGGACTAATAGCAATAGTTGCTATAACTTGCTCAAACATTATCCATTTTTTATTCTAAAAAATACAGTACATACTACATATGCTAATGTACACTAAAACAAAATTACAGTGTGAGAAATGCATTATTTGAATTAATATAAAGTATACAATGTGTGGGAAAGAATTTAGAGTATCAAAATCTTCAACTTTTTGCAGTCTTTGGATTGCAAGCACAATATCTTTTTTTCTGCCCATTTTTTGGTCTCATAATTTCATGTATATATTAATTATATGCCTGAATACATATGTACATAATCCCATGAAGATTGAGCAAGGATTGGAGGAGTAATAGCAATTTTTTTCCGGTTGTGGGTCATGTCCGCAAGGGGGGCACCACGACAGTAGACATGTTCGTGAACCGAAATAATGCAATGGACTTTAATAGCATCCGGTTAGGACACTTTGCCTGCAACCAGACCACCAGAGTAAACCTTGCTCCGGCACTCATAACTTATTACGGTAAGAAGCGGCGCTTGCGCCACACTATTTCGAGGATGAATAAGCCTTAGTCAAGACTGTATCTAAATAGACTGGACTGAACTTTGCAGTGTGTACATGTTTTCCTTGGCTTCTTTTGATTCCTCTCATAGTGTGTGGCACTACCTTCTAACATCTGGAGAACTAATCAACAAGAAAAGCGCCCTGTCCACAATGCGTAATACATTATGCATAGTTTATCAAAAGCTAATGTGGTAAATGGACCTGTCTATTATCAGATGAAACGAGAGTACCTCAGCAATTGCTCGAAGCAGCCTAGTCTACTAGGCTAGAATGGCAATATTAGACGCTCTATACATGAACGAGTCTATAGACAACGTTGTACAATTTTTTGACGACGCAAACTTCATTTACCTGCAGGTGTTTGCACCTACCCAAGCAGGATAGTTGACTATGTCATCCTGTCGATATATAAATCTCTACTGTAGAAATTGTGGGCAGAGAGCACTGACACATCACTACTTATTTATATTTGCAAGGAATATTCTAATACATATAACAACCCCAAATACATCGGCTATTCTCTAGCCTCATTACTTGCAAACTTATCGCTCTTAAGAGTTAGTTTCCTTTTTCATGCAAGAGGAAGGAAATGGAGCCTTTCATTACTATGGTATGGCTCTGGTTTGCACAACCTATAGAATATATATCGACTTCACACAAGCCTGGTTCTGCTCTCTAATAGCATACTTAAGTTCCACTCAGGCCTTTCCATCTCAACTCCAAGTTTTGATAATTGTGTATTCGTCAACCAAAGGAAAATGACAAGCTCGAGAGAAACCGAGGGTGACTGGAGTCCTGTTCCTGCTCAAGGGAATGTTCCAGCATACTATGTCTACAAAAAACCTATCCAGAGTGGCTATTCGGATCCCCGTGAATACCGTGTAATTCGCTTACAGAACGGTCTAGAAGCTACTCTCGTGAAAGATAGCAAAGAACAAGTGGCCGGTGCAGCAATGAATGTCTCGGTTGGTTACTTTCAGGATCCAGTGAGTAGTCTCATCTCCAGTAATCTATTGCAACCAATGTTAGGCTGCTCCAAGGCGTTGTCCTTTCTAATACATATGCCACCGAAAGTCGTATCCAAGGCACCAAACTACTAGTCATAAACAATAGTACTCACTTTCCTACAGGATAATCACCCTGGTGTTGCACATGCTTGCGAACACATGCTATCTCTGGTACGCTCCAGACACCTAAAGAACTCATTCTGCAGGAATATTACATGCTCACTTTGACAATCATGCTCTGCAGGGAACCAATAAGTTCCCGAAAATAAACGATTTTCAAAGGGTAAATTGTGTTAGTTTTGCTTGTGATTAGTATTTTGATCGCTTCAATGTGCAACAGTATATTAAGGCAAATCATGGATGGTACAACGCAAACACAGATGCCTTGAACACTACGTTTTACTTCTCACTTGCTTCGGGTGCACTCAAAGGTGCACTCGAGCAGTTCGCTGCTTTCTTCAACTGTCCTAAATTCGATTGGGAAGCAACAGAAGAAGTGCTAACTTCAATTACAAACGAACACAAGGGACATTATCAGGATGACGGCTGGTTATTATTTTCGGTTGAAAAAGCATTAGCAAACGATGACCACCCACAGAGAAAGTTTTGCTGTGGAAGCCAGGAGACATTATTGTCACTTGGTCCCTCAGCAAAGTCGTCCAGGGACAGCAATTATGAAGGGAAATCCCAAAGTATGAGGCCATCTAGTAAGTCCTCCACTAGAACTGGCTCAGTGCGGAACACTAGGGAATCAACTTCGACTACAAACGATAAACACACTCGCAGCAGCAAAACATCCACTACCAAACATGTTGGAGAGAGCTCCATAGACTGTAGCCTTGATAAAATCAAGAGAAAGGCTGCAGAGACATGGAGACAATGGTGGGAAAGGGAATACTGTGCAAGTCGGATGAGTTTAGCAATAGTTGGGAAAGGTTTGCTACATTATTATGTAAAATGATTTACCCATTAATTTTATCTTGAAGATTCTCTTGATGATCTCGCTCGCTGGGTGGCAGAGTTTTTCTCATCAGTTGAGAACCGTGGCCAACATCCCGCTCCAGTTTCCTTTGGAAAGGCTTATGGCAAATCTGGACTTGGAGTACGTACTTCAAATAGTCATTTTCTCTCAATCACGACTAATGACTCACTCGCTTATTGATATCAGAGAATCGTCCGCTTGAAAGCAAAACAAGAAATATACAATATCACAATCGAATTTCCAATCCCGTCCCAGAATCCGCTGTGGCATGTTCAACCAGCTGATTACCTTAAACATTTTATTAGTCATAAGGGTCCTGGCTCGTTATATTCTTACCTGACGAAGAAAGGATTGATTAATGATATTGATGTCAACAAAACCAATATTGATCGTGACAGTGCATTGTTCTATATCTACATAGAACTGAAAGGGGACGCATTCGGTGAGTTCTGCTATAATATTTCAATGACTTAATATAACTGTATTGTGCGATCTCTAGAGAAATACCAAGAAGTCGTTGATGCCTGCTTTAAATTTATAAATGTTTTGCATAAACACAAATACAACCTTCCAGAATGGGCTCAGAATGAAATAAGGCAACTGAATAGAATCTTTTTCGACTTTAACGATAGTAGGCAAAGGCATCAATCAGCTCAGTATGCAGTTGATATTGCCAATTGGATGAAACTCCAAATTCCGCATAACCTGCTTCTGAGTGGACATTTATTAGTCCGAGAATGGAATGAGAAACAAATCCAAAGGACATTGGACAAGCTGAATATTGAGAATTGCTTTATTATTTTGCAAGCCCAACACCATAGCCAGTCTGCCAAACGAAAATGGATAACTGAAAAGTGGCATAAGGCATGCTATGAGGTGAAGAATATTGATGATAAACTCGTTTTGAAAGTATGTGCATATGCTCTGGATTTAGCAGAAAATTGTCTGAAGAATATTGGAACTTTCTAAGGCCAACAATCCTAAAGATACAACTGAATTTAATCTGGCTAAGGAAAATAAATTCATACCCAAAAACCTTAAAGTTGATAAAATGACGGTTTATAAAATCAAGATGCAGCCTGCTCTTATTGTGAAAACCCAACTCATGGAGGTGTGGCACAAGAAGGACGATCAATTTTGGATGCCAAAGGGAAAGATAAAAATATTAATACAGACGTATGCTTACATTTTATTCCTACCAACTGCAAGAGTCTTTGTGCTGATAATTTCATACAACAAAGGCGCATTCCAGGTACAAGTGTGAGAGCTTATGTAATGACACAGCTGTTTGCAGATCTCATCAGAGATGCGTTACGAGAGTACTCGCACGACATGGAAGTTGCTGGTGTAGGATTCGGATTAGTCCCATCCTTGCGAGGCATCACCATGATTGTTGGGGGTTGGAATGATGGAGTGAGCCGTCTTGCCCAACGAGTTTGTGAAACAATCAAGAACCTTTCGATTGAAGAGCGGCGTCTGTCGATCTGGATAGACAAGGTGACTTTTCAAAAAAGACCTGGCTTGTGTACTTGCAGCATTGATCTCTTTTATATTATTTAGGAGAGACGAGATCAGATGAATACGCTTCTCAAGCAGCCTGAAGAGGTTTCTAATCATTATTTGACATACCTTTTAGAGGATTCCAGCTTTACAATCGAGGAAAGAGTCAAGGCGCTCGATGGTCTGTGAATAACGTCATGTGTAATGCTAAAAGTTCTAATCCGAGCTCAGGTATCACTATCAAGGAACTAACTGAGCATGCGAAATCATTTCTATCAGAATTAAACTATACAATCTTAGTCAACGGTAACTTTTATAAAGAGGTTTGAATCAGCTCGTCAATTTTCTACCACACGAATGACGATTTTCTTCGCCGATAGGAAGCATTACAGATCGTATCTCTGCTGCACAATACTTTCAAAGCAAAACCTTCAGAATGGCGTTATGGTCACCGCTCACGTATTCCTCCAATCGGTGCTTAATCTGGCTTTATAATAGTCTCTGCGTCTGAACTCAATTCTATCCAACAGGGGGCAATTATATCTGGGAACTTCCTGTCAGGAGCAAAGATGAAGTCAACTCAGGCGTCAGTTACTATTGTCATGTTGGTAGTAGCTCTGACCCCGAAACTCGCGTAAAATGCAAACTACTGGCCCAAATTCTAGAAGAACCTGCTAACAACACTCTCCGAGAACAGGAACACATTGGCTACCTAGTCCTCTCCGACACAATAGAGCGTGCCGAATCCATTGGTTGGAGAATTAAGATCCGGTCAGACAAGCATCCAACGTTCGTCGAGTCACGCATCGAGGCTTTCTTAGAAAAAATGCGCAAAAAACTTGAGGATAATTCATATCAGGCTGAAGCAGAATTCAATACACATAAGCGTGGGCTCATTAATACACTGACTAAGAGAAAAGAGGGCATCCCAGACGAGACTGACGGTTTCTGGAACGCCATCGAATCGGGAAGTTACGACTTTGAGCAGCGAACCAACGATGCAGGGCTTGTCGAAAGTCTGACAAGGTCTGACATCCTGAATACATTTAAAATGTTTTTCGATCCACGGTCCGCGACACGCTCAAAGCTCTCTGTGCACATGGTGTCGCAGAATCCCATAGTTAGCTCGAGAGCAATCGATGGATTTATCCGCAAGATGTCAGAAAAGAATATAAAACTTGACAAGAAAAGCCTCGAGGAGAAGGAGCACTACCCATTATCGGAGTTGCGGGAGTACCTGCAAAGGAAATTAGCCCAGCTTAAAATAAAACAAGATACGGTCAAGAGGTTGCTTACAAAATTAGTCGAAGAATATCCTGTAAAAGATCAAGCGCGTGTGAAACTGAGTCCCAAAGTACAATACATCCCGGATGGTACTACCTTTAGGGATATCCTTAAACTTTCCAATACTACAAGACCTGTTAGGAACCTTGAAGTGGAGACATAATAGCTTCTCATGTCCCACCCGGATGTTCTGTGTTGTAGAACCACAAAGGTTTTAATAGATAATCCACTAAACCGTGGTAGTGAGACCAATTAAAAGATCCTGGCCCATTCACTTTTTTTATAGACCAATGCCTTTATCAAGAAAAGATTAGTCGAGGCCACGTCCGAGGACGGTCCGTTTAGCAAAGCAGAGAGAAAGGTAACTATACTCGTGGTTCCATGCCTTTCGCACGCAGTTTAGTCACTCCCCTGTCTTTGATCCCGATCGATACAGATGATAAGTTGGAGCAGTCTCGGTTCCACGGTGTCCACTGACCGCTATTCTTCAATTTAGTAGGTTGGGAACGTCTCAGACACAGACTAACGTTTGAATTCTTTTTTCCTTAGAGCTCACGAGAGAAAGTTCAGAAACCTTCGAAACTGCCCCCAAAGCTAGAATCCGCTCTCGAACTGTGGGTAGCTTCTAGAATTTCCGACTATCAGTTCCTCGGCTCTGGTATACCACAGTGAATGGACTCTATCCACTCTTATTTCTCATGAGACGTTCCTAATTCACCCGAGCTCCAGCTGTACTGAAGTGCTTGCTGTTGCTCTAATTGTGATCCACGAGTCCAAGTTCTCACATAAAGGATGCAGTGTAACGACGATATACGGGAAGTAATAATTGTCTATTGAGTACAGGGCAGAGATCAGAAGCGGAACAAATGAGAGGTCTCACATCAAGTAGAGTACATGTATATAAGAAAGCGCTATTCTATAACTCCCAAGTGGTCTTCCTTGATGGTACCAATAGCAAACTAGAGTATTCAAATGTCAGTTTTCTCGTCGTGATGAACACAAAAATGCTAGAACTCTTACAATTTCTGTCGCGTCAACTCGCGTACCAACGATCTTTAATCGCACCTTCGTATTTTTCTCGATGATCTGTGGGAGATTTTAGTCGATATGGAAAAACCACGCCGTAAGGCGTAGTAACGCGATGCAGGGAAAACAAGCTAAATATTGACTAACCTGTTCGTCTGATGCAAAGGATGGCGGATTTGAGTTGGGATCAAATTTCATGTCAGGGTGTATTAGCTAGAACAAAAAAAATGAGTATATGATCGGGATACTAATGAAGCAAATGAACGTGCTTGATGCGAGACGAAAACCGTCAATGGTCCAACTTCTGCGAAGAACCCCATCTACCGCGATGCCCATCAGTAACTACCTGCGACAAGCAGAGTGCACGTCATTTTTTCAGTAGGACAGACCTTGTTAACGTTATTTACTACGCCATCCACAACCTCTCCTTTAAACGGCTTGAACACAATTGCACGGTAGCGCGTCACAAATTCGGCTTGCCCACTACCAGGAAGCACCATACCCTTCCCAATGTCTAATACACTGACGACAGCGATAATATACCCAAATTGGCCCGAACATGTTCCTTCAACGTCTGCGTATAGTTTCGTCTCAAGGAACTGTAGCATGCGAGGCCCGAAGTAAGACGGATGTAACAGGATTGTGTGTGTTAGCTCTTTCTGCCGGGAAAGTCACTTTGAGACATAGTTTTCTTTAAAGTAAAAACTGTATTCTTACAATGAAAAACATGATGATGCTGCTACCTGGATATTCCAAGCATTTGGTCCAGGACAAGATCGCAGACTGGCGTTGAGCAACCTCGTGACACACACGCGTGACGTCCTAGGAAATATTTGTCACGCTGATTTTCATGACCACTTCTAAATCACCATGCATTTTATTCTACATACCACAATGCAACACTTCATAACAGCATACAATTATGAGACATTATTATTGGTATATTTATTGTAGCTGCTACTAAGCGCAAATTCATCAAAATTTCAAAATTGTATCAAGAGCTGATTCGCCGTCTAACCAGTAGGAAAAAATCAGCAAACGGCATGCCCAGCTGATGACTCCGTAGATCCATCCTCCCAGCTTCACATCCAATATGTGCAACCTCTCGTTTCACCTCAAGTCAACGAGATGGTTTAGCAGAAGTTGAGGTTGACTGTAAAGAACCTCAGCAACGCAAACGTCCAGTGAAAACAACATGTGCACGTGACGTGGTCCGTGCGCCAATTCCATTCATTAAGACATTCTGTAGTCGCTTTTTATTTTTTTTTCTTCATTCGAAAGTTGCACTCCGAGGGTCGATATTTGGGATGGTCTTCTTGCTCTCGAGCTTACTCGAGAGCGATGGGTTCATCTTGAACTGCGTTCGGAGGAGACTAACTGCTCTTCACCCAAGATCGTGTCGATTCTCTCAATATCGATTGCGGCCCGTAGAGGAGCAACAGATTTCTCGTATCGTTTCCTAGGTTCAAATGCTCGTCACATGTCTTTCAGTGTTTCTCCTCACCTGTCTAGGCGTCTTATTCCAACATGGTACACTTCTCCAAGCTTAATTGAACCTGTTTATTCTTGCCTTCATGGGACACGGAGTAGCATGTTCGTCCGCCGTCTCAACGCAAACTTGATTCTGATCTCGTTACGGATGGTATGACCATGTATTCGCCATAATTTCCACAAGAGATCTCTGCTCTGCATGTTTACCTTGCGATATTGCCAATTTTTCTCGAGGAAATTCATCAAGACAGTGACGATCTATTCGGTCCATCATCCAGCTTCTTCATGCTTTGCTTATCTAGAATTGGGAGGAAAGAAGCTCTGCTAACGCTTGGGCTCCCACAAAAACACGTATGGTGCATCAATCGCTGTTGATGTCTGGATCTATCAGGACCCGTATCGAATTTAAAAAAAGCAAGTTTTCTAAGCTCAAATCGCAAGTATTGCTACTACGGTTACTATAGGTGGGATCATTGGCTCTGACCACATCATCTCGACCTGTCAATGCTCGACATGATCGATCGAGGATGACATCCATTCGTCAGTGGCGCGCCACTTTCCAACTTGAAAAAGGGAATTTACACGTTAAAGATAACTTCTGATTTCTGACACGTTTCGAGAGCAATGCTCTGCATTTGAATTATTCACGTTATATTTCATTTAATCCTCTCAGATAATTTCGTATGTGTATATGTGAAAAAGTGCAAGGTACATGTAACATTGTTACCGGATAGTGCCGAGGTTCAAGGCACTTTATCATTATGCCGTGTTTAAAGTCAAAACGGTATTTAGCCTACTACAAATATGGAGCACGTTTGTAGGAGACAATAAGGTTATGATATGCATTAAATATAGATTTTTAGTAAGGCGATGTGTAATGAAATATAAAGATGAGCCTTATACTGCTATTGCTATTACGGCTAAGTAATTGTGTAGTCGTGCAGCCTTCTTATCAGCACCTCACACTAATGAACGGTCACCCGACACATACAAGTCAAGTTTACAACAGAGGTATCTTTCACAACGTTATAGATTAAAACGGTACGTCAGTAGACCAGGTGAATCACAGGTTCCGATAAGCCACAACACGGAACCTTGTTCGTGCAAAGTCCCGAAAGGAAAAGAAAAGAGAGTCCTTCGAAGTTTAATTTACAGTCCGTCTTCCCCACTTCCGGCCTCCAGGATTGCACATCGATCACGGAGGAAGCCGCAGCAGTGGCAATTGCACTTGTTGATCTCCGAAGCCCCGATGACCTCCATGATCCACGATCACCGGGCGCTTAAACGCGCCGCGTGTCTACTTAATAATACTTGTCACCGCAATTACAAAGACTGCTGAACAACTCGACCAAGGTGGGTAATAGGATGGCGGGAATACCAGACATCCGTGTGTGTAAAGAAGCTTGAGCAGAGCTTTAAAAATAATAGAAACAAGCTTCCATGACCGTGAAGCACGATCACAAAGCGCAGATTTACATCCTGCCTTCTCAACCATGATACCAATACCCGACTTACTTACAAAGTTGTTGCAGTATTTTTGAACAATGATTCGGAGTTTGGGAATGAATTCAAGAGAAAAATACTGATCCTGGCAATCACTGTTAGGCATAGCCTTTCGCATATTAGAAGGAAAGGTGTCATTGGGTATCTGGCGCGCTCGAAGCTTTAGTTTTCTTGAATTCTTTGATGATTGATTCCATCCGGGAATCGGATCGTTTGAGTCAGGGAGGGAGAAGAGAAGAGTTATTCTCGGAGTTCATCATGGACGAACTTACTTATAGAAAAGTCCCGGCCGAAAGGTCTTGTATTGTCTCGCTACGTAGAATATTAATGATAAAGTTTTGAGAATACTTGGCACCACTGGGACCACGATGCATCGAATTGTTCGAGTCAGGGAAAAGAGAGCTTAGCGAAGAGCTGTTCCGGGATTCATGATGGACCAGAGTATTTGTAGAAACGGTCCGGCTATAAATGCTGTTTCGTCTCGTAACGCATAGTGGCATAGTGGTTAATTTGAGGATACCCGGAACCACTAATATGTATCAGGTTTCTCCGGCCGGGTACCTACAACATTCGTGTTAGTCCGGTCGGCCCTTATTCATGAAAGACGAGCCGAAGTTCAGAGGTTAGTTTGTTTTCCAGAATAGGATGACGGAAAGGCGTTTAAACATACACTGCCTGGCTAGGCACCGAAACATGTCTACTTCGACGAGAGCGTAGCGCCAACGCGCCACGCACCAAGCCAACCCTTCGAAGTCCATTCCGACATTAACAGTTCCGGCACTAAAAAATACAACACAGCCAAGAAGGTTCATCAGTTCAGTGTTTAAGTATAACAAAACTAGTGGCACACTGTACTAACCATCTCACTTTAACCCCAGTGGCGGATTGGCAGGAAAGATTAACAGAAGAGGTCCAATAGAACAGTTTTGATTAACAATTCCCGATATGTATATTCATATTCCAAGCGTAAGCACAGCAAGGACCTTTGATGCACAGCACATTCTACTAGTGCTCGGAAGAAACACGATGACATCGGAGTGTCCGTTCACGGAGTGTTCACAGGCGATCAAAAAAAGCTAGTGTGGCAAATGGGGTTTCCGGTTGTGAAGGCGACCAAGAGGAATCAAACACAAAGACCGAAATGAATACGCATTTTTGACGTGCGCTAGACCTGGTCGAGGTATGACGCCGGAGTAAAGATAGAGTACGCAGTAGATGCGGGATCGGATGGCCGGTACCTTGGACCTTAGTTGTGCCAAAGAAGGAAGATAAAAGCTGCTTTGCATCATTGCTCTGATATATTCTATGGAGTTTACGGTGAAATGAACGCAAACAGGTTGTTGACGAGAGCGGAAGGCCCTTGTTGAGATCAAAATCCATAGAGCGCCAGCCGCGAGACGATTCGGACATCGAGGTACCGAGAGTGTGATGATGCCGTAACGCGGCGATTGATACGCAAAGCCCACGAAGGATGCGTGTGGGATTTTATTCAGTCGGATGGGAGCGACATTGAGATGGCGCGAATCACGGATCCCTGGGATCACGGAGATAGAACCACAAACGCCAAGTGATGGAAGATGAGAGCTCGGAGAAAAACAGCCGTTGACGTCGGCTAAAGGCGGTCGATAATTTGGTAAGGCCCTCAGCCGCCGTTCGTTCCGTGTGTCGTCATGTGAAATCAGGTTCAGGAGAGACCAGGAGGCAGCGCTCGGATCTTACGTCTCGAGCTGAGACATGTGTCCTCATACTTTCTCAAACACATTGACGGCAAGGAAGTTGCTGAATACATTAAGACGCGCCACAAAATATTAATATCACTCGAGGAGGTAAGTTGCCGAACGACGACGGGAGAAATGGATAGATGGCCATATGAAACACTGAAAACGGCTAGTATCCGAGCTGAATTGCACCCAGCGGGCAAAGGCGGGCGGAGGCTAAGTCAGCTCGGGAAAGCACAAGAGGCGCGCGCTCGGTACTAAGGCCGAAAGCGGGGGCGTGCGGTCTTGTCGTGGTAGCGTAGCGTGTCGACGGTGGGATATGGTCGACATCGCCTGGCCCAGTAGGCTGATGCCCGATGCCGGCGCAGAGCAACGCAACGTAATTAAACGATTCGCGTCTCCTTAGACTCCTGCGCCGGGGGCAATGGCCGAATGCTCCGTATAACACGCGAGATTTTCAAAATCATCGTCATAATCATCATCATCACTGCGATTCGCAGTCGATGGAAACAGACGCGATGGAAAAGGGCCAAAAAAAGCACATGAACTCAGTCCAGTGTGTATGAAGCCCAAGCGAGCGTGTTTCAGCGGGCATCATTCGTGTCCGAATGCAATTTTTTCCTTACGATCCGCCACCAGGTGCAAGCGCGGACGCTATCTCCGACGCAACACCTTCTCAAGGTTCGATAGAGAAAATGAAAAATTAGATGCGAATGTTGGGCAGACGAATAGAATGAGGCGGAAGTGAACGAAGATATATGCTATGAACGCATAGAACACCGGATTGAAATGAGGACAGTTCGGACGCTGTGGATTCTCGCGAGGGAAGTGTGTGAGACGGCGATTGCGAGGAAGCGACCAAGCGCGTGAATCTAGCGGGTACATATGACTGGGTGCAGAGCCAAAAACCATGTTCCCTTCCAGCGAGCAGCTGTGCTTGCCACACAGACAAAGTACGAAATAACGCCGCGACGACGAAACCGGCTCGATGCATCCGGCCATTTCTAACTCTTTACAACGAATGAATTAGCGTGGACATTACAATAGACCACGTCACAATTGCCTGCTGTGCTGTTTGTTTCGTGCGATCAAAGGACAGAAACAAGGCCGGATTTAACACGGCGTTCGGACGACACCGACGTCGAAGCCTAAAAAGTTAAACGACGAGTCGAAGCTTCCGAGGTTACTGCGAGTACCCGTGTTCTGTGCCGTCTTGTGCTTGTGCCAGGTAGCCGAACCTCCCGCGAGTCCATACGCGTTTTCTGTCCAGCGAGGCTGTCCCATAGCCCGACAGAAAATATAATTAACAACACAACAGCACTACTTACTGGTAGTCTAGTTGTTCGCACATGCTATCACCTTCGCAGATAGTCCGCAAGGGGAAACAGCCACAATTGCCGACCCGTCGCCCCGTTGCTGGTGCTGTCGTACTAATCATCGCAAAGCCCGAGCTGCGACAGATCGCAAAGGGTGTTATGTGATCAGATCTATAGAAATCTTTCCCTGATCCTGATCAAATGACTTGCGGCCCCGACCGACACTCTGCCTTTTTTCCACAAATCCCTGCTCGCGCGTCTGCCCGGATATAAAAGTATCCCATCTGCGCCAATCCTCGCTTGTGCTTCCTTTCGCTCCTCATCCCGCCGGCCAAGCATCATCAATCATCATCTGCTGCTATTTAGCTACTCAGGTCTCTGAACTCTCAACCTTCGACTCCTACGGCCCGCCCACATTCCGTCTACCTTACCAACTGCATGCTGCTGGCTCTTCTGTGCTCTCTCCGTTCATTGCTTTGATCTTCTGAGGACGCATCTAGCAATGCATCGCTCACCGCGCAGCGTCTCGTCCTCTCAATCTCCGACCGATGTGCACGATCGCAGACTAGAACGCGAACGCGAGTATGAGCACGAGCGAGAGCACGCATTTGAAAGAGAACGCGTCGAGCACGGCCGACGAGCGCTTCCGGAATCGCATTCTCCGCCTCCGCCCTCTTCCGCGCGCGGTGTCGGCGGAGGACAGGCGCGCGCCCCGCGGCAAGGGCCTCCAACTGCGCTGCCGTCCATTCACCATCTGCATCCCGATCTACCGCCTCCCCACGCGCATCGTCACGCCGTACCAGCACAGCAGTATAGTCCTTCCGAATTTCTTCCTGGCGCGTCATATGGTCCTTCGTCTGCCTTCTTTGCTGGCAGTCAGCGGTCCCCCGCACTCGCAACTACAACCACAACCTATCCGCCCCCTCCTGCATACGAAGAGCGCAAGATGTCCTTCGACAGACCGCCTGGCGTAAGGTCACTCGCTCAGCCTCCGTCCGCCATGTATTCCGAGCAGCACATCTCACCCCCTGAAGGCGACTCGGATCAAGAGCAGAATGACTCTGAACGGGGGCCTCCGAAGAAGAAGCGCAGAAGACAAGCGTTGAGCTGTACCGGTAAGCACTGATTTCGGTTCCTTTCTGAACCCGTTCTTTCTTCTCCTAGTTCCCATTTCCATTTCTTATCATCACGAGAACACGGTGTCTTAACGTATTCTTCATCATGACGAGGAACGCTTTGTTGTAACTTGCTACGCGGTCTGACGCGTCTCTAGAATTTGTCATTTCGGGCGTGCCTGCTTTTGATGTTTCCGGCGTACTTTATTCAATTTTTAATATTTTCTAACGTTCCATTGAATTTACAGAATGTAAACGACGAAAGATCAAGTGCGATCGCACGCACCCATGTGGCCCATGTTCACGGCGTAGTGAGCCGGACAAATGCCAGTGGCACGTAATTGAACCTGTGTATGTGGTTAATCTTCCAATTAATTTTTGGCTTAAAATGTCGCAGCGCTCATCGTCCCTTCCGCCCCTCTGACGTTTCAAACAGTGATAAATACGTGACTCGCTCCGAGTGGGACGACCTGTATGCAAGATATCGGCTGCTCGAGGAGCGCTGCATACGATTAGAGAAGCTCGTTGTACAGATGCACCCCGAGATTACCGAAAATTCACCATATGAGATAGTGACTGGCAATTCCGCTACAATACACTCTCCAACTGCCCCACGCCCGACTGCTATTTCGACGCGTGCCTATGCACTTGCTGGTCCTGGCACATCTGGAGCTGGCGCAAGCTCAAGTGCGGTAAACCAGCGTGTTACGCCGAGTACTCCACTGTCCGCCCTTCCTGGACCAGGACCTAGCCCTCGCTCAGGCCCAGGAGCAGGTGTCCCCGCACTTCCTGTCGGCTCGAACACAGGCGCGGAAAGCTCTTTGTCGGCACGATCAGGCTCTGCACCGCCACCGATGCTCGCGACGCCGCACTCGGCGGGTCCTTCTCATCCTCCGCCGCATCCGGATCGTCGTACGTCCGCATCGGCTTTGCATGCCTCGTTTCCTGCGGTCTCTGAACGCACCGTACCCTCTTATCAGGTCACATCGTCGGAAACGGCGCCGTTGGCGCGCGTCCGTCCGCTTACCGCGCCGTCGCCTCGTAGTTACTCGTATCCTCCCCCACCGCCACTTTCGGAGGAGATACCAGGCTACTTACCATCTAGGAGTCACGGAAGTTCTTTACGTGGGCGTCCCTCAGCCGCCCCTGAACCGACAAGTGTTTCAAGCTCCAGGATACATACAGCTCGAACTAGTGCTCGGCCATATCCGTCGCCTCTCTCGTCCGCAGGCGGCGGCCGTCAAATTTATTCAGACGACGCAGCTGCAGAATTGGAAATGGACATGCGTTATGCAAGGCATTTTGAACGTGAACACAGACACGGGCGTGACATCTCATATGAGCGTCCCGTGCCGGCTCCGCAAAGGCGCAGCCCGGAGTCAAAAAATGGGGAGGCGCAGACGTTCGAGGCGGGTGACGCTCTGCGCCAACGCTGGTCTGCCTCGCCTGCCCTTGACTCTAGGTCTCCATTTTTATCTCGCGAGCCGTTACCACCAGCTCCTGGCCCAGCCCCGTTTACAACCCGTTCGCTGTTGACGCACGCAAATCCCGTTTATGCTCACTCGGATGACTCTACCCCGTCCAGTTCCCGTATTGGCTCGCCTGAGACGCCTCCGCGTAAGCGAGCGCGCCACGGTAGTCTCTATCTCAATATTCCTTCTGCACCCGGGACTCCGCCGCCTGTTTTGGTCCATTAAACGAATGTTAAACGGCACTGTAACGGTCATTGCTGATTGTGTCATCTTTTCTTGGTGTGGTTCACTCAACGGCACATTGTTTCGTCGCCGCCGCCAAGTGTACCTCGCTTACGGTGTTCTGCTCAACTAACTCTCTCGTCACCCGTCTCATCCCTCTTCCGGTATGATAGGAGGATGTCGTCGAGACGGCCTGATGGTTCCTTCGCAACACTGCTTTCGTCGACTTTTTCGTTTCATCTATATGTCTCAATGGTTTAGGACTTTGCTTTCTTAGTGTCATTTGTTATTGCGCAGTTCTTTGCTGTTCCTCCTTCCATGCTTTGTCACGTATGGCGATTGCTTATTTTTACTACGTGCCACTCTACATTCTCCTATCCGGCATGTGGTGCCGTTCTGTATACCTCGTGTTTCACGTTTTTCGCCATGCCAGTGGAGGACCTCTTGCCGAGCATGTGCTTCCCTTCGTTTGACTCGCTGTGCACCCCTCCTATTACTATATTTACCCTTTGATATAATTCCGTGATATCCGCAGACACTCTGTCTCTTCTGGCTCGAACACCCGTTTCAGCACATACCCTCTTTCTATTACTCTTACATCGTGTTTCTCAAAGTCTCACATGATACTCATCACCTGTTCAGTACATACACACACAGCTCATCATGCTACTACTTCTACATACTTTCTTCGCCTCTTTTACGGCCCATTTGCTAAATTTAACGACCCTGCTATATTGTCCCTCTATCAGTTAATCCGACCGTTCTTTGACATTCCATCGGACACTATTTCTCAGAACATTAGCATCCGCGCCAATTTCAATAGACTACTCTTCTATTGCACTTTTCCCATTTCCCAATGTATCAAACGCCATAACTTCGTAACTTACCGTAGGACTAATAGCACCAGCACTGAATCGAGAACGATACCTATTTTATTTCTATTCCCGAACCACAGTCGTGGGTGGATTGAAGCTTGGCGGACCGCATCGGCGTTATTCGCTGTCTAAGGATCCGCAAAGATCCAAGCTTCTCCTGAAAATGGATATCTACACACCATTCTAGCAAATGGACACGCAATATTCTTCAATATATAATTTAAATCTTCTCGTGTGTTCCATTCAGGTGAATGTACACTTATCGCCTAGTCCAGAATACACGGTAGGTAACAGATAACGTTGGACCCGTTTTATTTTAACAAAGCGAGACGAGACGAACATCTGTCCCTAGAACCTAAACTCGCTTCGCTGTTTATGAGCCCGATCGGCGTTGAGATTGTCCGACCACCACGTAGGCGTTCCCATCCATTGATCCATGATCTCGACGGCCTTTCTCCTGCGACAAGCCCGATTTAATGGTTCGAAGCGGGGATAGACGGTAGTCGCAGGGTTGGCACGCTTGCAGACGCAGACGAGCCATTTGTGCTTCCATTTGCATGAGTTGTCGTCTCTTTCGAAGAACCGTCAGCTGCAGCATCGCTAACGCGAGTTTCTCCGACTTTTTCTGCTTCAGTATTCCCGCCACCACCGCCACTAACATTAATACCAGCACCAGCACCCTGGACGGGCCCCTGGCCACTATTATCCAAAATTGTTTTGATCATCTCAGTACCGAGACGTGCGGACTCGCCGAAGCGTGGTCGGAAGAACTCCGCTGTGCGCTCGAAGCGCTGGCGGTACAGATCGAAGTTCCCAAAGCGGACGCATTGGCTCCACCCCCGTGCAGCAACAACGAATTCCAGGTCGTCCGCGCGATGCGAAACGTCCGTAAGAGCCGCGTCAATCGCGCTAATAAGTCGAGCAGTCGAGCGGAAGAGATACTCGGCTACACCGATCCACATACGGAATATAGGCGTTGCTGCAAGAGCAAGGTGGACAAACGGCTGGATGCCAAGAGCAGCCCAGCAGTCCACCATCGCCAGCAAAGAAAGGTGCGAATTTGCTGGCGCATGATCTACCGACGGGGACATAGGCGACTGCCCTGTTTGCGGCTTCCGCCCTAAGCTAAAGCGATCTAGCACATCTTCACTTAGGAGGATCGTCGGGTGCCCAGTTTTATCTTCATCTTGAAAGACCTTCTCTCGGGCGCGGAACAAGCGTGAACGCAAAGCGTCGCGGTTCCCCTCCAGCATTAACTTGAACAACTCAGTCGCACTTTTGGCGTATTGATCGATTTGCACGCGGGCCGAGGGGTTGAGAATAGCCAGACCAGCATAGACGTGCCACTTATTCGCGTATATCCGATGAGTGATGTTAACCTTTACAGTTTCGATTCCACCGACGTAATACCCTTGTTCCCAAGGATAGGTACCTTGTGCTGCCCAGGCAGTGCCCATGCTGTTGTAAAAATCGAAGGCAAAAAGGGTCAGTACGAGGTATAATGACGAGAGGCCATTCTCTAAAATTGGAAACAACGTGAGAAGCTTGGGGTCATCGGCAGGAACCGAATGTAATACAAAAGATAGGTGACCCGAGACGTCGCGCGTAAAAGAAGCACGGAGTGCCAAGAAGCGGACGGACTTAGACTTGCCTTAAGAACGCTGCGTGCGTGACTGCCTGCGTGTTTGCAGTTACGAGATCGTGATCTTCGTATGATAGATAGACGAACCGGGACCGAAGTGGTCTAAGAATGCTTTCCACTAAGGTTTGTCCGTCATCCGATGCGCGATGTCTGATAATGACCTGAACGAATCGGAAGGGAAAATCAGCAAAAGACAGATGTTTCTCCGAAGAAATTATACTCGGATTTTACGCACAAGAGGCTGGCCCAGGGGAGAAACAGTCGGTCCATGCAAAGAATGGCAGGAAACGATTTGAACATCTGGAGGTAGGTATTTCTCGAAGGCTGCCTTTTCTGGTGCTTTCACCGAGGTCTGTCCGGCGACGATAGAACCAAGTTTACTGGCTAATTATAAAATAGACGTGTCAGATGCACACACTGGTGAGAGCCAAATGGAACAAGAACAAAGATAAACGCGTTAGGTATTTTAGAAATAAGCGAGACGTGACGTCGTATGAAGTGGCCATAGTTGGCTCTCACATGGCATGATAAGAGGAGGGTGGGTAATGGAAGACATTCACGGGTGCACTCACATGGACCGTAATGTGCAACGACCTGGTCGACAAATTCCGCCTCCACAGAATACAAAATAAAGTCTGACGCGCGTGCGACGTGGTGACCATCCCGGTAAACAGTCACACCTGGCGTATCTTGATAGCATACAGGGGGTCGTTCCCCATATCCGTAAATCAGTACTGGCGCAATAAAGGGGGAGAAGATCATACCTCTCATATCCTGTTGGAGTTGTTCATACTTCTCTGGACGGTCACAGACGTGGATTCTATTTTATGACGCGATATGGCGACTTCTTTGATATTTGACGAATTCATGGCAGAAGAGGGATGAATGGCGTACTTTTTCCAACCGGCACACGACAAGTGATGCGCGTACATGCGCCCCATTTCGCCCATACCAATGAGACCAATAACTGGTTGCTCATCTTCAGGTGCGTCAGGAGTTACATTCACCCTGATTCCTTTGATTCTTCCTGCCATGCCTTAGTTGCAATTACAAGACGTGCTTATGATCTGGAATGGCGAGTGGTAGTTGGAAGGAATGACTCGAGGCCATCATCAGCATTTCTAACAAATTTTAGTCAGGATCGGGAAAGTATCTCTGGCGCTTAGCCTTCCAGAACAGGAAGGCACTGAGTAATCATGCCCCCGGCCCGAGCGGACCACGCTCAACAAACAGGCCAAGGTACAGCAGCAGTAAAACAACAATCCATTTTTAGCAACATAAACACTTCTTTTCGTAAAATGATGAACAGGGGGTATTTCAAAGGCGCATCGTGACTAGTTGATACAATTATGACAAGGAACAAAGAACAATGCGTGAGGAACCGGAAGCGACCCAACATTTAAAGAGTACTTTATAGTGTAATGCTAGAGTATGTAGGAAGTGATGATAAGGCACAGAAATTTTAAAGTATAACGACTGCAACTTCGGCAGCATCGGTGCACCGAGAGAACGCGAATAATACCATCGTAGTGTGTATGCAAAATTAACATGCAACACGGCTGCGACCAGCCGAAACAGGCATGGACGGGATGGAGCGGGATGGGTCATCGATTGGCCACATTAGCTCCTCGGCGATGAGTTCGCGGACGTATGGACAATCGGGCTTTACGTCTCCGTCCTGCGGAGAAAATTCGCCCGCTCGGCGAACGCCATTGTCAAGATATTCGACCCTCCAGTACTGCAGAGTCGTGGTCTGAAGAAAGACAAAATTAAATATAGATGCCGTAAGTTCAGAGTAATGAAGACGTACGGGGTATTGCTTGAATCGTGTAGGCTTGATGACACGGGCTGGGAGCCAAACGGAATTCCGGCCCTCGCCACGGATGTGAACCAACACCTGCTGGCCAGGCTGTTTTGAAATAGAGATATATTTAAGTTTAAGCCATGATTAATTGGAAATAAATGACGTACTGCGAACGTGTAGTTCCATGGCTCATCGCAGTGCTGAGGACCTTCAAAGCCAGTAGCGATGACTTGAGCAACAGTCTTAAGACCCCAGATCGGCATTTTGGATGATATGTAGGTAGGTACGAGTATTAAGTGAGGCGAGACTTTTTAATGAGGACTATCGACAGACAGTCTTTTGTGCTGAAAGTGTCGGATGCAGCGGAAGAGTATCCAACAAAAAAGAGACGCGAAACAGCAAGTGAATCTGAGACTTTTCGGAGGGGCCTAAGCGTCGAAACTGTGAGTTGAGTTGGCTGTGAAAGTTTATTGGTGCCAAACCCACCGTCATTTTATACATGTTCGTCTAGCAAGTGTAGGTCCAGGTGTCTGATGAGAAGGTTGCGATTAGCGCATACGATTTGATAGTTGCCAAAGTGTTGAGTCGTAACTACCCTGCACTCCGGCGGATTGGAGTACAAAGACTTGACCTGTGCAGGGAAAGCGCGTCTCCCGAGTTTGGACTGTCCTTTCAGACCCATTCTTCTACTGGTGGAAACGCTCGCTGGTCGTCAACGACGCGCGAAGTATGTCCAGGCGCACTGGCCAGAAAGAAAATAAAGAAGCTACCAAAAAGGAAACAGCACGTGGGCTGAAACAAGGCATGCCGCATTCGGTCGAATCTTCGATTTGCTCTCATGGCCATGTCTCCAGACTTTTCTCCATGATCGACCAGCTTCTCTCTAACAAACGTATCCTTTCATAGCGCGAGAAGCACCACTAATTTTACACTTGGTGGTATCGGGAGGAATTTCTCGTGATCTAATACAACGATGCTCTCTTTTGTTGTTCTGAAACATCCGATGGCTTGTCATGTTCGAAGTGTGGTCATCATCCAGCGCCCAATGTTTTTGGTCTTATATCTCGGAAGAAATCAGGCTCGATTGATCTTTAATTCATTATCTTAATCACACAAGGCAGTTGCTAGCAAGGACAAATGAATGGCGATCAAAGATTTACAACTCGTGTCATGTCCATGGAAAATCTGGAACTACAAGGCTTCGCAAACTAACACCGTCCGTCCGCCTCATGGTTCAATCATCCAAAGGCCAGTGTCACCTCATGTCGACCTTCAGAGTATTCATGCTGAATATCTGAATAGATTCTGGGGTCGATACTTGCCTGCATTTTACTCGCACCATGCCTTTCCATCGCTCCACGTCGTGACAGACGTGCGCCGCTATTGCAATGTAAGTTAGACGTGTTTGCGTTAATATATGCGAAACAATGGGGGGATCGTCATCGCTCAGGGTTCTTTCATTATCACAGTAAGCACACTTCTGGTCTACATCGTTATCAGTTCATCAGGGGCATTGTTTCACCGGAAGGTTCCTGGACATACTTGCCCACGAAGAGTTCGCACTTTGTTCTGTGGCTTTCATGTAAGGTTTAGGTTCAACAGTCAAGGTAACAGTCAGGACTCAGGGCTTCCGCTACGAGTTAATTAGGCTAAGCGCCGGACATTAACTGAGGTCGCTTGCGATGACAAGTACCCTGCACTAAGTTACTGGAATAGACACAACTACGGACTAATGAAACTATGTCCAAATTGATGTGGCCTCACGGTACGAAATGACACTAAACACCATCGAAGAATAGCAATGCAGGTAAAGAACCAGATATTTAGCTCGTCTCGCTATTCAGACCCGGTGTGTCTCCGTCAAGAAGTATTCACGCCCTAGCCGATCACGTCCTTCCGTGAGGAAAAACTTGTTTCTTGCACCTTGCTAATAGGTGGAATAAAATTAGACGATGAGCATTGAGAGCCAGTGTAAGCAACATGAAGGTTGCAATAATATTTATTCATAAAATATATTGTATAGGGACAATTATCATAATTACTATTTCAGGACCGAATCTTATATAATCGCTTGTTTGTTGACATGGGTGCACTACTTAACCTACGAATAACATCTGTTGTCAACACTTTGAGAATTACAAGCCTTTCATATATGGGAGAAGCCTACTCGCCACAAACCATTTATGTCGACTACGCCCATCAAAGAACTCATGGCGAACCCAAATGAATTGAGCTGAACAGTAGCCCAAAAATAGACTCTAGTTATCTATTCTTCCCACATCGTCTATGTTGAGTTCGGCGAGTACGCCTTCTCCTGCATCTGCAGCCGGCCCGCATCAAATGCAATGAACTCTCAAAAGTTCCCACTGCACCGACATCCAGACAATCATGAAGCTCTTCAAATCGCTTGTCGCGTTTGGCGTGCTCTGCTCCTTAGTGTTCGCGCATGGTCGGCAAAAGGTCTTGTCGGGTGAAACAGAGCACGTTGAAACTGAAAGGTAAGAGCTTGCTTTCTTATATCCGTATCTTATCTCACGCTTATTTCATTACTGATTTATTAGTAGCGCAACTGGTGCCCAAACACTGCAACTCTCGTCAATCCCGTCCGACGAGTTCATACGCTTCTCTCATCCTGCGTTTCCCGGAAGGAGTGCAAGGATCAAGAAGTCCGACTTCTGTGATGGTGGCGTTGCGTGCGTTGTATTTTGTTTGCTTCATATCTTACGTACAAGCCGACTCAACATGCGTGTATAATCTACTGGTAGTTCTTACGCCGGTTACATCGATGCTGGTCCGAAGCATTTCTTCTTCTACTTCTTCGAGAGTAGAAGTAAACCTGATGAGGATGATGTTCTTCTCTGGACAAACGGCGGACCAGGCGGCTCTTCTGCTCTCGGACTCTTCATGGAACTCGGTGCGTAATCTTAACCTACCACAATAATGACATCGCGAAATGAGACATCCCTTACTACAAAGGTCCATGCCGGATTGCAAGTCCTAATAGCACCAAGTATAACCCGTACTCTTGGAACACGAACGCGAACGTGTTCTTTATTGACCAACCTATTGGAACCGGATTCTCGTATAATGATCTCGGGGATGTAGTTGTGAGCATCCTCTAATTATAGTTGCAATATAACCTCGACTAATGGAATGTATCTGCAGTCGACGACAGAAGAAGCTGCCCAAGATGTAGCTGCCTTTGTCGCCATGTTTTTCGAAACATTTGATAAGTTCAAAGGCAGAAATTTCCATCTGACTGGAGAATCATACGCCGTATGCACAGCTATTCCTAAACCAACCTTTGACTAAAAATTATGCTGACGCTTGTTGCATATTACAGGGTCGTTATCTTCCTGTATTTGGGGCAGCAGTCTATGATCAAAACGCAGTGCTTATCGAAAAAGGACTCGAGCCTATAAGTCTCAAGTCGATAGTAATCGGTTTTCACGTTCCTACCATTTCTTATTTATATATTTTCTGATTGTGGTTGACTTTGACAGGAAATGGAGTAACTGATTTCTTCTCGTCCGTAGTGACTTATTCTCTTAGACACTGAACATAAACAAATAATTTGACTACACGATTACAGAGTGCTACGTTCGTATTATGACATGCAATGCACAAATGCGGGTATCGGTCCATTTCAGCCGATCTCGACGTGCGTTCGAATGAAACAAACTGTAAGTTTAATTCCCATCTCCCAGTTTTCTATCTTACAGTCTACCTTGAAGGTTCCTCGCTGTGAGAAACGACAGCAGGAGGCATGCCTCGACCACTTTGACTCGATTGACTGCACTGCTGCGTTCTCGTTTTGTATCACAGAGTTTATGGACCCTTATCGAAATGCAGGTAAAGTTTTAGTGTTATTTGTCATACCCAACATAGAGTTGATAAAGCCGGCAGGTTACAACGTTTATGATATGACAATGAAATGCAGTGGTTTGGACTGTTATCCGGAAGAGGAGTAATTTAATTTTTTTAAACTCGCGTGCAAGCTTCTGAAGCTCCTTTACTTCGCAGGGACCTCGTTGCGTACTTGAACACTCCATCCGTACGCAAGTCGCTTGGAGTCACCACTACAAAGAACTTCTCAACGAATGCTCGGGAGGTCCACGCTGCCTTTTGGTCCACGGCAGATCAAACTCAGGACTCAAAGCAATACGTCATAGAGTTGCTTGCGCGTCAGGTCAAGGTTCTTATCTATGCAGGCACACACGACTTCATTGCAAATTGGCTAGGCAATGAGTGGTGGACGCTGAGCCTGGACTGGCCTGGCCGATCTGCTTTCTCTACTGCTCCTCTTGAGGAATGGTTGGTGGATGGTAACCCTGCCGGAAAGTCACGAACGCACGGAAACCTCTCGTTTGTCACAATAAATGGGGCCGGTCATCTTGTAAGTCCAACTTCTAGTTAACTGACTAGAATTTGACATCATGACTGTTTTTTATTACAAAAATAGGCCCCACACGATAAACCGGTTGAATC
This sequence comes from Fomitiporia mediterranea MF3/22, assembly GCF_000271605.1. Lineage (NCBI taxonomy): Eukaryota > Fungi > Basidiomycota > Agaricomycetes > Hymenochaetales > Hymenochaetaceae > Fomitiporia > Fomitiporia mediterranea. The sequence continues at coordinate 303,099 of NW_006760386.1, forward strand.
GCTGGCCATGATACAGCGTTGGTTAGCAGACGAAATGTTCTAAATGGTTATGGGACCCTTAGGAAAGTGAGAAAATTTGGATGTCTGACCTATACTTTTTATCTCAGGAAATTTCAGGAGAGTATTTGTACGCATATACTTATAGTGTGCTGTGTGACACAAAGCAGTCCAACAGTTCTTTTTTGTCCCTTTGCCTTTGGACTTGAATATAATTATCATACAACGATCACGTGACGTACTATGCAGCTCCTGCTTTCTGAGCCTCTTCACTCCTTCTTTCGACCTCTTTAACGCAACTTTAAGTTCTTCATGGCTTTCGCATACATCAACGCGACTGACTGCACTGCTGTCAATTTTAGACCAACTTTGAGAAATGCAAGCCCTTCGGATATAGAAGAAAGTCTATTGGCTAATCTTCGTACTGTTCAGTGTTGTCTATTCACCCCAAACCGATCTATATTGTCCACGTCAGATCATAACCAGCAAACGTGCATTTGTGAACGCATAGCAAACCCAATTGAATTAGACTGAACGATAGTCCAAATATAGACCCTGGTCGTCTATTCTTCCCACATCATCTGCGTAATTGTGTTGAGCTCGGCGAGCAAGGCTTCTCCTGCATCTGTAGCCGGCCCGCTTCAAAAACAGGATATCCTCAAGTTCCCACTGCATTGAGATTTTGACAACGATGAAGCTCGTCAAGTCGCTCGTCGCATTTGGCCTGCTCTGCCCATTAGTGTTGGCTCAGAGTCAGCAAAGCTTCCTGTCTGGTGGTGTAGTGAACGTTGAAGTCGAAAGGTGCGAACTTGCTTTTCCATCCGAAGCCTTATCCTGTGTTTATTTCATCAACTTCTCGTCATCAGCGCGACTAGTGGTCGAACAATACAACTCTCGTCGATCCCGTCCGACGAGTTTACACGTTTCTCGCATCCTGCGTTTCCTGGAAGGAGTGCAAGAATCAAGAAGTCAGACTTTTGTGATGGCGGCGTTGCGTGCGTTGTACTTTGTCTAGTTCTTATTTTACGTACAAGCCGGCTCAACATGTATGCATAACCCTGTCATAGTTCTTACACCGGTTATATCGATGTTGGTCCGAAGCATTTCTTCTTCTACTTCTTCGAGAGTAGAAGTAACCCTGATGAGGATGATGTTCTTCTCTGGACAAACGGTGGACCGGGCGGCTCTTCTGCTCTCGGACTCTTCTTAGAACTCGGTGCGTATGTCTTCCCTCCGTGATTCTGGTGTCACTTAAGAGAAAATATTCTTCAAGGCCCATGCCGGATTGCGAGTCCTAATAGCACCAAGTACAACCCATACTCATGGAATACGAACGCAAACTTGTTCTTTATTGATCAACCAATTGGAACTGGATTCTCGTATAATGATCTTGGAGACGTAGCTGTGAGTGCATTCTTTCGTTGTTTGTCAACTCCTTGTAGTTACTGATCTGAGCCTGCAGTCAACGACGGAAGAAGCTGCCCAAGATATAGCCGCCTTTGCTGCCATGTTTTTCGAAACATTTGATAATTTCAAGGGCAGAAATTTCCATCTGACTGGAGAATCATACGCCGTATGTACAAATATTTCTAAACCAACCTTTGACTAAAGATTATGTTGACACTTGTCAAATATTACAGGGTCGTTATCTTCCATTATTCGGAGCAGCGGTTTATGATCAAAATTCGTTGCTTATCGAAAAGGGGCTTGCTCCCATAAATCTCAAGTCAATAGCAATTGGTGTGATCATTCCTACATGTACTTATCTTTATGCAAACTAATTGCGCTCGTCTTTGATAGGAAATGGAATTACCGATTACTTCTCGTTCGTAGCATTTTATTCTGTGAAAGAAACTGAGAATAAGCAGATCAACTGACTATAAGGCTGCAGAGTTCTACGATCATACTATGACATGCAATGCACCAATGCGGGTATTGGTCCATTACAACCAATCTCGACGTGCGTTCGGATGAAACAAACCGCAAGTTCAGCGTCTATACCTCAGTTCGCTAGTGTTAACATCAATCTTTCTAGATACCTCGTTGTGAGAAGCAACAGAAGGAAGCATGCCTCGACCACTTTGACTCGATTGACTGTTCCGCCGCATTCTCGTTTTGTATAACGGAGCTCATGGGCCCTTATAATAGGGCTGGTAAGGCTCGAAAATCATTTTCATATTCTGCGTGAGGTTGATGAAACCGGTAGGCTACAACGCTTACGATATGACAATGAAATGTGGTGGTCTGGACTGCTATCCAGAAGAGAAGTAATACGATTATTATTCAAAGAATGGTCGAGTGTCTGAATCAACTTTACCTCACAGGGATCTCGTTACGTACTTAAACACTCCATCTGTCCACAAGGCTCTTGGCGTCGATATTACAAAGAACTTCTCAACAAATGCTCGGGAGGTCCACGATGCCTTCTGGTCCACGGCAGATCAAGCTCAGGAATCGAAGCAATACGTCGTTGAGTTACTTGCTCGTCGGGTCAAGGTCCTGATCTATGCGGGAACGCATGACTTCATTTGTAATTGGCTAGGCAATGAGCGGTGGACACTAAGCTTGGACTGGCCTGGCCGATCCGCCTTCTCCAGCGTTCCTCTTGAGGAATGGTTCGTGGATGGTAGTCCTGCGGGTAAGTCACGAATGCATGGAAACTTCTCATTTGCTACAATAAATGGGGCTGGTCACCTCGTACGTTTTTATTGTCAGATTTTATTGGACGGAATTTGACTCGTTTGTTTACAAAAACAGGCCCCACACGATAAACCGGTCGAATCGCTGGCCTTGATACAGCGTTGGTTAGCAGACGAACCGTTCTGAGTCGGACTCTCACAGAGAGTACAGCAACTTGGATGTCTGAAGGATATCTATTATCTAGGAAAATGATAGGAAACTAGTATGTCATGCATGTGAAGCAACAAAACAGTTCAACAGCACTTTGTTGTCCATTTGGATATGATTAGCTGAATGGGTCACGTGGATTCGCAAATACTGAACATCGCTCGTCATCTCTGAGCCATTCTTTCCCCGCTTCCTTCTACCTTTTTTCAATTCAACACTAATTAATGTCTACTGGTCCTTTGTTTTTCATCTCCCAGTACAATGTACAGACGTGCAGGTACAGACGTGCAGGTTCATACGAGTCATGACTGCGAATTCCAACGAATCGGCTCCGAAGATGCCAAACCATCCAATGATGGGCGCCGAAGAAGAGGTCGTGAGAGCAAGTAACTGGAGATACCAGATTTCAATATGGCACGCCGTATCGGCCGCAATAGAATATAAAGGGAAGTATGGAGATGATGCGCATTCTGTATGGACATGAAGAGCTGCAATGAGGAGTAAAAGATGGTCGTGGTTATTGCGCAGACGATACCCACATGGATTCAAGTAAATCGAAGGTCTTAAACAAAGACGCTACAATGGATGCCATCAACACGTGGGCAGCAGTGACGACTTCCGCAGTCGGCCCGACGCATTAAATATCTCCAGTCCTTGGGAAGTTCCCACTGCCATTGACACAACGCTCAAACGGCCATGAAGACGTTCAAGCCGTTCATTGCATTTTGTGCACTCTGGGCTTCAGCTTCGGCTCAGAGTCAGCAGGCTTTCTTTTCGGGCAACACGAAGTAAGTTGAGGGTTACGAGTCCATGTTGTTCGGAAGATCACTGAGTAACAACATCAACGTTGTAGAAATGGTGAATCTGGTGCCCGAACATTGCAGCTCGCTTCAATTCCGGCCGATACTTTCACAAGCATTTCTCATCCTGCATTTCCGGGGAGAAGTGCAAGGATCAAGAAATCAGACTTTTGCGATGGTGGGGTTGCGTACGTCGTTTCTTGCTTGCTTGCTCCTTGGAATGTGTCAACTAGTTCATACTCAAACAATGGATTCTCAAACACAGAGCATATACTGGTTACATTGATGTTGGCCCGAAGCATTTCTTCTTCTACTTCTTTGAGAGTAGAAGCAGCCCGGATGAAGATGATGTTCTTCTCTGGACAAACGGCGGAGCAGGCGCCTCTTCCGCCCTCGGTCTCTTTGTCGAACTTGGTGCGTATTCTTGATCATTTCTAGAAAAAGGTATTCCCAAGCATTTAACTCCCTTTTTATCTAAAGGTCCATGCCGAATTGCGAGTCCCAACAGTACAAAATACAATCCGTACTCCTGGAACACGAACGCAAATATTTTCTTCATCGATCAACCGATTGGAACTGGCTTCTCGTATAATGACCTTAGAGACATAGTAGTGAGTCTCTCTACGGCAAATAGATTTCTTCTTAATTACTTATCGCTATTTGCAGTCCACGACAGAGGAAGCTTCACAAGATATTGCTGCTTTCGTGGCTATGTTCTTCGAGACGTTCGACAATTTTAAAGGAAGGAACTTCCATTTAACTGGAGAATCCTACGGTGTAAATGCTTCAAATTCGCAATCAAATACCTCCCTCCTAATCTCATTCACATTATATAGGGACGTTATCTTCCAGTCTTCGGAGCCGCCGTTTATGACCAAAACTCGTTGCTTATTGAAAAAGGCCTAGAACCGATTAATCTCAAGTCGATTATGATAGGTTTGCACATATGTTCTTATAGTCAATGCTTGCTAATTCGCTTGCAATTTCCATAGGGAATGGAGTGACTGACTTCTTTACGTGGGTGACGTTTACAATGTCGAGACTAATTCGACGCTGGTAGGCTGACTTAGATCCGCAAAAAAATAGGGTCTTACGCTCGTATTACGACATGCAATGCACGAACGCAGCCATCGGGCCCCTCCAGCCCATTTCGACATGCATTCGCATGAAACAAGCCGTAACCCATTTCTCTTTCATCCATTATCTAATACTGATAGCCCGCTTTTTATCTCTCCCATCAAGCTTCCTCGCTGCGAGAAACGACAAAAGGAAGCTTGCACTGATCACTTCGACTTGATTGACTGTTCTTCTGCATTCACTTTTTGTGAAAATGAGCTCAGTGCGCCTTACACTATCGCGGGTAAGGATACTGCGTTTTTTATGTGACTTCGCGCAAAACTGAAGGCCTACGAAAGGATACAATCTTTATGACATGACAATGAAATGCGATGCTTTGGACTGTTACCCAGAAGACAGGTAATGCTTTTACTTATCCAATGTTCTCTGGGCTGACTTAATCGATTTATCTCAGGGATGTTACTGCATACCTGAACAATGCAACCACTCAGAAAGCACTTGGAGTCGACAAGGGGAGGAATTTCTCAACTATTGCTTGGGACGTCAATTCAGCCTTCTGGGCTGCCGGCGACGAAGTGCACGACTCGAAGCAATACGTTGTAGAATTGCTCGCACGCGGTGTCAAGGTGCTCATATATGCGGGCACGTACGACTTTATTGCAAATTGGTTAGGTAACGAATGGTGGACGCTCGACTTGGACTGGCCTGGTCGATCTGAATTCTCAAGCATCCCCCTGCAGGAGTGGTTTGTGGATGGTAATCCTGCAGGTCAGACTCGCACATATGGAAACTTTTCATTTGCCACTATATATGCGGCTGGTCACCTTGTAAGTATATCTTTACATCAGGTTGGATTGCTATTTTATATTTCCTGTTATTTATAATGCAGGCACCGCATGATAAACCGGTCGAGTCGCTGGCGATGTTGCAGCGCTGGTTGGCAGATAAGCCCCTTTGAGTTTAACTCCTTAAGACGTGCATGAATATAAAGGAAGAGATGGTTTTTTTTGGTTATAACGGAATTTTAGTACTGAGTATTATGATTGTAGTCTACAGCAAAACAGAGTTACAGCAATTTACGCAGTTGAACGGATTATCGAGAAATAAGTAAGTAATGAGTGCTAGGCTGCCAGTGCAACGTTTAAAGCATATGATTACAACTGAGTCATGTGAATTATCAAGTACTAGCGTGTCTAAAAGACTTTGGCCCCGACTCTTCTTCCCTCGGCCACTTCGACCTTATACTTAAGTCCTGCGAGGTTTTGTCTCCTGGTACTTTGTCGCTTCATCTCCAAACACAACACACAGCTGTATGGGCGCTCATGACAGCTTCCACAAACTCCGATGAATCAGGTCCGAGAATGTTACCGCATCTGGTGATGGGTGATGAAGAAGGGGTCGTGAGAGCAAGGAACTGGAAATGCCAGATTTCAATAGCACCGCGTAGGCTGCAACTGAGACATAGAGGTGTCAAATGAGGCGCATTCTGTTTGGATACGACGGACTGCGATCAGGACTGAATGGTGGTCGCAGACAACGTCGGGTTCCAGTGAACGAAGGTCTTAAAACAAAGACGATACATAGACGCCAAACCCGCGTGGGTTGCAGAGATAGCTTCCGCAGTCGGACCGACGCATTATATACCCCGATACCATTGAATGTTCCCACTAAGAACGCTCAACCAGTCATGACACTGTTCGCTCCGTGTATTGCATTTTATGTGCTCTGTGCTTCAGCATTGGCTAAAAGTCAGCAGACTTCCTTTTCAGGCGATACGAAGCAACTTGAACAGTACGAATCGTTGCTATTAGAATGACCACTGTAATTAATACTCGGTACATTTATTGATATTGTAGTAATGGCGCATCTGGTGTTCGAACACTGCAACTCTCTTCAATTCTGGCTGATACCTTTACAACCTTTTCCCATCCTGCATTTCCAGGAAGAAACGCAAGGATCAAGAAGTCAGACTTTTGTGATGGTGGTGTTGCGTACGTTACTTCCTCTTTGCTTCGTGGACCGTCCGCTGGCTCATACTCGGATAATATTTTTTCAATCATAGTGCATATACTGGCTATATTGATGTTGGCCCGAAACATTTCTTTTTCTATTTCTTTGAGAGCAGAAGCAATCCTGATGAAGATGATGTCCTTCTCTGGACGAACGGCGGACCAGGTGGCTCCTCCGCCATGGGTCTCTTTGTGGAACTTGGTGTGTATTCTTGCTTGTCCTATCCTATGAAACTAGTAATACGATACAGACAAACTCTAATTGTTTTTCATTTTCTTCGAAGGACCATGTCGAATTGCTAGTCCCAACGGCACAAAATACAATCCATACTCCTGGAACACGAATGCGAATATTTTCTTCATTGACCAACCTATTGGAACCGGTTTTTCGTATAATGACCTTGGAGACATAGTTGTGAGCACCTCTAAAGCACATTTACTTCTCCGCAACTAAATTCACTATATTTGCAGTCAACGACAGAGGACGCTGCACAAGATATTGCTGCTTTCATGGCCATGTTCTTCGAGACATTCGATAAATTCAAGGGCAGGAACTTCCACTTGACTGGAGAATCCTACGGTGTAGTTATCTTCATCATAGGATTATTTTACGATTACATTCTAAATTTCCGAATTCTACTTATATCTTACAGGGACGTTATCTTCCGGTTTTCGGAGCCGCCGTTTATGACCAGAACTCCGTGCTTATTGAGAAAGGCTTCGAGCCGATTAACCTCAGATCAATTATGATAGGTTTGTCCATTCTTTCTTTACAGCCAATACTCGCTGTTTGATACATTACTATAGGGAATGGGGTGACTGATTGGTTCACGTGTGTTTGGTTTTCAATTACAGAAATAGCTCAACCCAGGTAGGTTGACCCAGAACCGTGGAAAAATAGGGTTGTACGCTCGTATTACGATATGCAATGCACGAATGCGGGTATCGGGCCTCTCCAGCCCATTTCGACATGCGTTCGCATGAAACAAGGCGTAAGCTCATCTCCTTCTATCCAATGTCTAGTACTGACGGCGTAATCCTTATTGATACCTTAGCTTCCCCGCTGTTCGAAACGACTAAAGGAAGCCTGTATCGTTCACTACGACTTAATTGACTGCACTGCCGCGTTCGCATTTTGCGGAACTGAGCTTGCATTCCCTTATGATAGGACAGGTGAAAGATACTTGATATTTTTGATTCTTCCTTTAGAGCTGAGCGTAGTTGAAAGGGTACAATCTTTTCGACATGACAATGAAATGCGATGCCTTGGATTGTTACCCAGAAGAAAAGTAGTGCTTTCACTTCTCCTATTATCCAAGTTTGTCAGACTGATTAATTTGGCTCCATCTCAGGGATTTGACTGCTTACCTGAACAATGCAACCACTCAAAAAGCACTTGGAGTCGACAAGAGAAGGAATTTCTCAACCCGTGCTTGGGACGTCAATGCAGCCTTCTGGGCTGCCGGCGACGAAACGCACGACTCGAAGCAATATGTCGTAGAGTTGCTTGCACGTGGTGTCAAGGTGCTCATATATGCGGGGACATACGATTTCATCGCAAACTGGTTAGGTAACGAATGGTGGACGCTGGACTTGGACTGGCCTGGTCGATCTGAATTCTCAAGCATTCCTCTGCGGGAGTGGTTTGTGGGTGGTAGCCCTGCAGGTAAGACGCGCGCATATGGAAACTTTTCCTTTGCTACAATATATGCAGCTGGCCATCTTGTGAGTATATATTTACACTATTTGAGATACACATTTCTGATCATTTCTCCTCCAATAAAACTTGTAGGCACCACATGATAAACCTGTGGAATCACTGGCAATGTTGCAATGTTGGCTAGCAGACAAGCATCTCTGAGTCTACCTCCTTTAGTTAGCAATGTGAACTGAGCTTGGGAACTTGAAGTGCTTTGGATGTGTAGTGATTAATAGTACGATCGTATTGTGCTTTGTAACAAAAGCTGAGCTACACCTATGGTATAGATGAGAAAATTGTCAGCTCCTCTTCCATAATGCGACATTGCGACAGATGGGGCAGCTGCTGGAAGAAGCTAAACGGTGATCGACATAGCGAGGAAAGGATGGAATGAAAATTCTGGAGTATTCACCGGAATTTATGTGCTGACAGCGAGAAAGTCAATGTAGAATACTAAACTTGATCGAAGGTTATTGTGTAAATAATGTACAGTAGAAATTATTGAGAGCCGGAGTGTTTGCTGCTTGCTTGTATTTCTGTCTGTAGCCGAAATGAAGGGTCGAACAAAGCTTCTAGTGGAAACAGTCCTGAGTGCCAGAAAAAGAAAGCCGACGACGAACGTTGCCCTCAGCATTTCTCTCCACAACAGCCATGCCCTCATCCCCAGCAAGCAGCTGCACGTCGATTCCAATGGTGTTGCAATGGAGGATAGCAGTCCAATTGTGTTGTGAAACATGGTAGTTTTATTGGTTTCAGGATGCTGACTAAGCTGATGGCCAACTCTTGTAGCACGTCCTCCTGACCGTTGCTCGTTATACGCCACGACGCTGAAGCGTGCTTTTCGCCTGTAATCATCGTGTGTCATTTAAATGACCCATGATGAGCGCAGAGAAACCATCTTCACCTCCGCCAACAATGCAAGACGCGAAACCGACTCAGAGGAAGCTAACGCGACATTCTGAGTTCTGGTTCTCTGATGGGTCTGTCGTCCTCCTCGCCAACGATGTATTGTTTCGCGTGCATAAATCATTTCTTGCGCGACATTCACTTGTATTTCGGGATGTGTTCTCTTTGCCCCAGCCATCGGCTGTGTTAGAGGAGAATCTGTCACCCACCATGGGATGCAGTGAGAAGACGAGTGGCAGCTGGACAAGTCTTTCGACCTTGCCTGAAGACCTGCTCTCCGATCTGGCTGCTGACAATGGCGAGGCTACGTTGGATGGGTGCCCTGTTGTACCGTTGCATGACTCTCCCGACGACGTCGCGAGTCTCTTATATGCTCTCTACGATGGCCCGTACGTGTCCATCAGTCGTCTCCAATTTGTACTCTATACTTACCATCTCTATAACAACTCGTTCTATTGATCTACATCACATCATTGGTGCATATAGCAAGTTCGACAACAACTCGAGCGAAGATTTCCGTGTTGTGTCGGGTATTCTGAGACTTGCGAGTAAATATGAGATTGACGGACTCCGGTCGCGTGCGCTTGAGCATTTGAGTGTAGCATGGCCTGCGACATTGAAGGGATGGGATGCTCGTGAGGAGTTTCTTGGGAACGCTGGCGGAAGTGTGGAAGAGCCGAGATTTTATCCTAATCCAGTGGTACGTATCTACTTCAGCTCGTAATCGAGCGCATTTAGTCAATGATTTATTGCGTTGGCAGGAGGTCATTAACCTTGCACGCGAAGTTAACGCTCCAAACCTTTTACCTTCCGCTTTCTATGACCTTTCGCGATACCCACTCGAGCACATCTTTCAGAACAGCCAGGGATCTATCCCAGCGTTACCACAGTCAGACCGAACGGCTCACACCGAGCTCTCCCTCACCGATACCCAGCGCCTCGCACTTGGCAAAGAAACGTCACATTGCGCAGTGACCGCCCTCATCCGCAGTCTCGCAACCGAAGCGCGTTCCAATCCATCACACCATACGCAAAGCCACTCAAGTATCGGTCACCACGCACGTGGATTTGCCGCACGCCACCAACATAGGCGGTCCGACTCCGCTGCAGGAGTGGGAAGGTGCGCGTCTCCAGCAACGTGCTGGCGAGATGTCTGTGAACTCGTTGATCTCGCAACACAGCATTACCTATTCGATCGCGAACGAGGTGCTTCGGATCCTCTATACGTCGCCGAGGAACTTGCACTTCTTAAGAGCTCAGGCGACGTATCTTACCCGTCTGAGCGAAGTGACCTACTAGGTGGGAGGAACGGAGGTGGAGGTGGAGGGACCCATGGTGTTGGGATAGGATTATTAGATGAGGACTTGGGTGAGGCGGGGACGTGTAGAGCTTGTTCACGTGCTTTTGAGGTGTGGGCGACGAAGGAGCGAGAGAGGCTTTGGAGGGCGATACCTGGGTGGTTTAAGCTTGATCAATGAATTCCTTTCTCTTGCCGTCGTTTGTGTTGCTTGATCGCTTTCCTTCTCTCCTTTCGCTTTGACGTGATTGTGTTCCTGATCAAATTACTAGATGAGATTTCTGTTGTACTTTCTAGGATTAGCACTAATGACTGTATCCTTCACTCTTCATCATGTTTCGCTACGACAGTTGTAGAATGCTATTATTCTGTATCTCCCATGCTCAGAAACAAAATTATACATACTACATGGTATCAAAACAACGAAAAGAACTTGAAGTAGGGAGTACTCAGCGACGCAAATAGATACGTTCAATAATCAATAAGTAAATACACAAGTAGTCTGTGAATGTTATGTACCCAACAATCATTCCGAAAGTACGTATTCTCGAAGTTGACGACTCCGGCCAAGAGTTGGTTATTCCTTCTCCTCAAATCAAGAAAAGAGAAAGGAATTTGTTGATCTTGGCTACACATTGACCTCCACGGACCATATAACATTATATGCTCGATCCGGGAGGCTTCGAAAGAGCCGTTCTCAAATGCTTATTGTTTTTGTCGAGGGTGAATGAAGTAGTTGTTGGCATCGATGGCGGATTGTTGGCGGGGATGATGAATCGTTGATGAAATACTAAAAATACAACGTCTTATATCTATGCCTGCACAGGTGTATTAGAAATGCAGTTAAATGAATGGATGGTGAAGATGAAGGCACGTACAGAGGTTATAATCTGAACGTATTTATTGGTCTCCCGGTATGTGAAGATAGGGAGAGAGTTGTGGTACAGCAATGCATGCACGCATGCGAGAGGTTGAAAGTCTCAGAAACCTATTACCGCAATTAACTAGTAATACAGAGTGGCGAGAAGAAAGAGAAAAAGAGAATAACGTACAGCAGTCACAGTCGAAAGGACATAACGAAGTATCTATGAGCGTACAAAGAAAAGTCAGAAATATAATTATATGGTATTCTAACGAGAAAGAAAGGGCGTACGTCCACCAGCATCGCGAATTCCAAGTTCATCTTCCTTGTATACTAGGAAGCCTTCTTCTGTCCTTTTACCTGCGCAGAGGTTGACACATTACTCAAGAAAGGAAAAGAGATCAAAAAGTGAAGGAACGTACGTGGACCTGTGCCTCGTGAATCTTTAAACCTTTCCAACACTTCGTCCATTTTCTTCTCCTCCTCCAATGGTTTGTTCTTCGATCTTAACTTTTCTTTGAGTTTCGACGGCTTGGTTGACGTAGGCGGTGGGATGGTGGTGGATGGGAGAGTGGTGGAAGGGTCTTGTACTGTCTCGACGATTCGTGAGCGTTTTGGTTTTTTCTTCTCCTCGACAGCTCCCGTACCATCCTCCTTATCTCTGGAATTTGATTTCATTGTTGATTTCGTCGACGCCGTTGCAGTGTCGAGTGTATCGACCGCATCAAGTCCATTTCGTTCCAGCTCGCGTTTTCGCTTCTTCGCCTTTTTCTTGGCCGAGCCAGTTGAGACATCAATATCAGTACGTTCTTCTTTGGCCTTCTCCTTCTCCTTTCCCTTTGTCTTTGAGGTAGAATCAGCGAGTTTGGGGAGTTTTCCTGAGAAGATGTCGTCGATTTCGGTGGTTGGCATCGTCGTCGTCGTAGCAATAAAATAATAATAAATGATAAAAAAAGAATTGTAAGCCTGATTAGTGATAGATCGGCACACGCTAGTCCACTCATCGTCTTAGCCGTTCTCAGTCATGTCCTTCACCAAGTAACTCGCCACATCCTTACCTCCCCTCTACTTTAAAGACAAGTACAATGTCAAAAAGACGCTCGACGGAAGTCCGACGTCTACATACTCCTTCATCTCTCCAGGCTCCTCTGTCATCGCCTGTTTCGCCGACCGACTCGGACTTGCCTGTTACACCTGCGAGCAGTAGCTCTTCTCGGACGAGGTTTCCGAGGGAGGTCGTGATGGGTGAAGGGGGGAGTACTCTGTATAGGCCAGGGAGAGAGGAGAGGGAAGAGAGGTGTTATGAGTACCCGCTTGAGCATTGTACGGGCTTGGTGGAGGTTATTAGGGATGATGAGGATAGGATTGATGTCGAGGCGGAGGAGAGGGCCTATCGTGCGTTTGATTTGGTGCGTTCAGCATATCCTATCCCCCTTCTTTAATATCTTCTTATATTATCTTATTGGTTATTATTTTAGGACGAATCAGACTCTTCTGCACTAGGTCTTGCCATGCGTAATGACCGTCCAAGGCTTCTCACCGCCCCTGCTCGACCTCCAGGACAAGGAGTAAAACCAGCACCGAAACCGCGCGCACCGTCGTCTATATTCTCGCATGATATATGGGTAGGAGAGAATGGTGATGCGGAGAAGGATGTTTCGTTTGCGAAGGGTGTAAGGATTGTTGGGTGGACGAGTGTGGGTGATAAGAGGGGTGGGGCGTATGTCGGTGAGCTTATATTACAATGTTAATGCCAGCTCTGGTATGCACATGCTAACTATTCGGCGTGATAGTGTACGACTGTGCGATCCTCACGCACGCACTAACAACAATCCACATTCACAAACGATACAGTTCCTTCTCGTCATTACACAGTACACTCCTCGCCACGCTTCCCGGGTCCGTACGACATCAAGTTCCACCTCTCCCACCGCGTACGGCGTGGCAGCGATTTAGGCCGGGGTTTTTGGAGAAGAGGAGGAAGGCTTTGCAGGCGTGGCTTGGTGGTGTGTTGTTGCATCCTGAGATTGGGGGGTGTGGGGCGGTTAGGGAGTGGGTTATGGCGGGATAGTTTTGGCGTCTGGGACTTTCATTATTTCGCTGTTTGATATGTTGTGCTTTACATGGATGCTAGTATGCAGGACATAGACCTCTATCGTATGGTAGTAGTACTGTACTTTTCTCGTGTATAGTAATTTCATGCTGGACTTTGATATGGCATTCTGTAATCTGTTCTCACCGCGTCTAACCCGATTTCCTCGCGTTTGTTCAGTTGACTTCGTTCCAATGCTCTCTCGTCTCGTACAGCGCCAGGCAGCGCGTCGTACACACCCTCACTCTCTCAAACAATGTCGAGCACTTTCATCATCAACAACGTCCTCTCCTAACTCTCCCTCTTCCTCTTCATCACCTTCACTTTTCCTTCGACGCGCAATAACAACTTCCCTCGTCCTCGTCTCAGGCACGCTCTTCGCAGTATACTACTCTGACTCTCGCTCTGCTGTGCATCGTTATGTGTTCACTCCAGTGTTAAGGAAAATGCTTGACCCGGAAGGCGCACATTGGTTTGCTGTACGTGTTTTGAGGAGTGGGTTGGGGCCGAGAGATCGGGGGGTGGATGATGAGCGGTTGAAGACGGAGGTGCGTACTCTACAATTGTGAGATTACTTAACAGGCTTTAAGGATGAAATATGTCGTTCGTGTATTTGTTTTCTTTTTAGTTGTGGGGAGAGACACTGGCGAACCCTGTTGGACTTGCAGCTGGGTTTGACAAGAACGGGGAAGCTATTGACGGTTTGTTTTCTATTCTCCCCTCCCTCCCTCATTCAAACTAACTAATCAAATAAACCTCCTTTTTATCGGAAAAAGGTCTATTCAACCTCGGCTTCGCATGGGTAGAAATCGGTAGCGTCACTCCCAAACCTCAACCCGGTAACCCCAAACCGCGGGTATTCCACCTCCCAGAAGATAATGCTATGATTAATCGGTATGGGTTTCCTTCGGTGGGTGCGGTGGGGGTTTTGGAGAGGTTGAAGCGGAGGTTGCGGGGTTCTGTTTTCTCTTCTGGAGAGAAGGGAGAGGGAGAGGGAGGGCATGCTTCGCTTCGCCCTAACGCGCTACTTGCGATTAACCTTGGGAAGAACAAGACTTCTCCTGCTGATAGTCCGGAAGACTTCCTTAAGGGTGTACGTATGTTTGCTCCGTACGCGGATGTGTTGGTTGTGAATGTGTCGAGTCCGAATACTCCTGGGTTACGTGGGATGCAGACGCGTGGGTTGCTCGAGGAGCTTTTAGGTTCGATTGTTAAGGAGAGAGACGCTCAGGCTGACATCACAAAGGCCGCGAAAACAAGGGATGGAGAGTGGAATGTGCAAGTGGGAGTGACGAGGAAACCACCGAAAGTGGTGTTAAAGATCGCACCAGACTTGGATGATGCGGAGATTGAAGATATCGCTGAAGCTATAAAGGCAACTCCAGGTGTCGATGGGGTAATTGTGAGCAATACGACTGTTCAGAGACCCAAGTCGCTCACTCCTGATCGTACGTCCCGCTTTCCTCACCCTCATACAATTTTGGTAATTCCAATTCTTACAACCCCCCTCTTCTTCGTTACAGCTCGAACGAACGAGATGGGAGGTCTCTCCGGTCCTCCACTCAAACCACTCACACTCCGCGCACTAAAGTCCCTCCGCTCACATCTCCCTTCGACGATACCTATCATAGCGTGCGGAGGTATCTCTACAGGTGCCGATGCACTTGAGTACGCGAAAGCAGGAGCGAGCGCTGTACAGCTATATACTGCGTTTGGGTACGACGGCCCCGGCGCAGTTAGACGTATAAAAGACGAGTTGAGTCGGGAGTTGGAGAGGGAAGGGTTAACGTGGGGGGAAGTTGTGAGGAGGAGTGTAGGAGAACGAAGTTGGAAGGGCGAACTCAAACCTCGGAAGAAAGTGGGGGAAGAGGAGGAAGACGAAGAGGAAAGCGGGGTTAATATTAGTACGAGTTTGCAAGTGCTCGTGGATGAAGCACATGCCATTCGGAAACAGTTGGAGAATCTGGGGGAGAGGCTTGGGGAGAAGGAAAATGCTATTGTTGAGAGTTCTACTCCGGCTACTTAAGTAGCTTAGGTAGCTTAGGTAGAACGAAAATACAGCAAATAAAAGTCTTTTTTTTTCAGGGCTTACTCAATTATATGTGCTAAGATTCAATAGAAGCTCCTTTATACAATGATGAATGCAGGTACCTTTTTCTATTCATTATAATTTTGATTATGCATTGTTGTCTGAATAGTAATAATGAAGGAACTGTTTTTTTTTTAAATCATCTTGGGGGTGGAATATCATATACATGTATGTTGGAGACACAGATTGGGACTGACTTTCCTGCATTTTTATTATAATATTAAGTAGTTTGTATTACTTTTTTCCTTCTTATTTACTGTCTTGTTTCTGTTTTGATTACCTCCTTGTGTGTTAGTATCAAACAATGGTATACTATGCTGCAAATTGGAAAACACAACAAGACCAGAAAGACCAAAATAAATGCATTTGATAATTATTATATTACGTAATTTTAGCAAAGATTGGCCATCCTGAATCCTGAATCCTGATCTGGCGGTCTGGGATAGAGTATGAGTGGAAACTCCCTAGTTTCCCACAGTGAGGATTACCACAGAGGTTTCCCACGAGGTAAACCTCACTACCACAAGGGTTGCCGGAAATTGGCCTGTGGAAAACTCAAACGTATTAGTCATACATAAATATTATGTCAGTAGATAAATTAAGAAAAAATGCCTCAACCTGACGAAAAGCAAGGAAAATAGATAGTTTGAGAGTGCATATACTCTGTGTCTGTCATTTTTTTAGGTCAACATCTCCTACTTTGCCTGACATTCTTTCAGATACTCCTTCATTTGAAGGAGTACACTCTGATAAAACTAGAGAGGTACAAGTGATAGATGTGGACAATATTTCCAGTACCTCTTCGGATGATTTACAAATTTTGAATAATAATAAAGCCTGGTCAATGTAACTGGTTGCCTCTTTCTTTTTATTTCTCTTAGATATATCTATTTATTATGTAGGTTTCAACACTGGTAGACTATAAAACACAATATAATTGCTCTCAGCAGTATAACCAATGTCTGAAATTAATATTACACCTAAATTTTTAGCTCAATAGAGGTACAGCACAAAATTCTTAAAATTTTCCTTTTTGGAACATTATAATGATATTACTAATATACTGACTAAATGTTGTCCACGCGAGGTTTACCACGCCTCCAGAGGCCCAGCAAAATGACCTGTGGAAAACTAGTTTCCCACAGGCTCTCGGGAGTTTCCACTCGTACTCTAGTCTGGGACTTTTATTGTTCTGCCACTCAAACATGAAGACTACGTACTAACGTAGTAACGTATGCTGCTGGTACTTTGCTCGCGGGCTTGCCTGGAGGTTTCGAGGCCTTCGTTCTCGCCACAGTCCACTTGACTTCGGTATGAAGCCGGGCGCCGAACAATGTTAGGCCACTCCTAGTGAGCAGGAGATCGAAGCCTTTCCGCTGTCCTGCTTGCCTGCCTGTTCTAAGACTGGACAAAATGACCGGTATCCTTTTCTACCTTCATTACCCTAATGGTCGTCCACAAACAATTCTCCACAAGAAGTGCCTGTTACGTACGCTGCTCTCATACTCACACGGGGTCTTAGGACATCTAGTTCGCGCCACAAACGGACTATCCTAGTATCTATTTTTGAAACAACTGGAGGGTCCTCTAAAGCAAAGCACTGACTAACTTTCCCCTTCCCTTTCTGCCGGAGTTTCAGCTCTCATTATCGTCTGCAATCATTTTTTCCTCGGTTTTCTTTCTGGCGCGTGACTTTTTTTAAACTTTTCACTATTCAATTTACTTAATGACTGAACGGGAACGGTCGGCATTGATGACGGAAATGCGTATACCGCCGCAATTTTGCTCTCAAAGGCACACCGTGTGCCGATACCCCGCCACAGACAGTCTATCCGTCTTCGTAAGAGGCGTAAGAGCCTCCGAAACACGAACCTGAGGGTCTACCTTTGCTCATGACATTGGACTTTTAACGAGAATGGCTACAGCCTTTGCCTTGGCTCATCTGGGTTGCTGTTCTCTATTCACCTGAGAAATCAGCTCCCTTCACGATTCGCAATCGTTTTTTCTGCTTCTTTACTCTCCGTGGCGACATACAATGACAGACACGCTGAAGGTGGTCAACGCAGATACAACGATAGAAAACGATGCCGCGAACTGGAAACTCGTCCCAGCGAAGGACGGCTACCCTGCGTACTACGTCTACGCAGTCCCGATCGAGAAGAGTCCTTTAGATGATCGCGAGTATCGTGTAATTCGTCTGGAAAATGGACTCGAGGTGGTGCTTGTACATGATGAGAAGACTGACAAGGCCGCGGCTTCTTTGAAAGTTCATATAGGACATTTCCATGATCCAGTGAGATGCATCAGTAGAGTCGATCTACTCTCCGAAACTAGGTTTAACTGACATTTTGCGGCGCAATTTGTAGGACGACATTCCGGGTCTTGCGCATTTCTGCGAGCATTTGTCATTCATGGTAAGGTTTAACATAGAACACGACTGCGCGACTTCGGCTGATTATAGTAATACATATCAAATGATAATAGGGCTCAAAAGAATTTCCCAAAGAGAATGAATATCCTGAGGTAAGGTTCACTTATCACTTTTGAAATTTAGAAGAGTTCTCAACCACCTGGTAAAACCATTCTACCGTTAGTACCTTTCAAAACAACACGGATACTACAATGCTTGTACTGGCGGTTCTAAAACAGTATACTTCTTCAACGTCGCATCAGACGCTTTCGAAGGCGCACTGCATCGCTCCTCTGCGTTCTTTCACGGACCGCTGTTTGACGCTAGCACGACGATGCGAGAGATTAATGCCGTTGATTCCGAATTTAGAAGCTATCTCCAGAAGGATGTCTGGAGGATAAATCAGATTGAATGTGACCTCGCACGGCCTGGACACCCATTTAGGAAATTCAACGTTGGTTGTAAGGAGACTTTAACGCAAGCTGGATGGTCTAAGGGTGACCGCTCTTCGAACAAGACAACAGATGCAAAACAGGATAAGAACCCTGGAATAGATACGGCAAAGGGCCTGGAAACGAGACGTAGAGTGATTGAATGGTGGGAGAAGGAATATTGTGCAAGCCGTATGAAATTAGCAGTCGTCGGTAAAGGTCCGTCGTGATCCTGAATTATTTACCAACTATATCTGATGCTGATTGTCTACGTCAAGAATCGCTTGATGACCTTGCGCGTTTGGTTACGAAGTTCTATTCTCCAGTAAAGAATCGAGGAGTGGATCCATTACCAAAAGTGCCTGACGATCCGTATGGAAAAAATGAACTTTGTGTGCGTTGTTCCCAGTATGTCATTCGCACCATTCTCACATTTGATAATCGTGGTATTCGCAGAAATTCGTGCACGTCAAAACAATAAAGGATACTTACGAAGTTAACATTAACTTCCCTATACCGTGGCAAACCCCCCACTGGCGGGTTTCACCTGCCGGATTTCTCGCGCATATCATCGGTCATGAAGGATCAGGCTCTCTGCATGCTTACTTGAAGAATAAAGGTTGGCTGAATGGCTTGTATGCAGGGCCTGCAGAGGCGGGTCGCGGTGTTTCGGTGTTTGCGGTGACCGTGGACCTGACGAAAGAAGGGTTCAGTGAGTTTTACTATCATGACAGCATTGTTGTTAATCCTCATTACTGGTTTGTACATTCACCAACAGAGAACTATCGCGAAGTGATCCTGACTATCTTCGAGTTCATCAATCTACTGCGGGGGTCAGAGCTTCCGAAATGGGCACACGAGGAGCTAAAGACGCTTGGAGAACTGGCATTTCGGTTTACGGAGAAAATCGAGCCCCTTGACTATGCGTTCACGTTATCATGCGGGATGGAATCGCCAGTTCCTCGAGCGCTGCTGCTGAATGCTCATAAGTTCCCGAGGAAATGGGATGAGAATCTCGTGCGCGAGATCCTGGACACACTTAATGTCGAGAATTGCTACATCTTCGTGACTGCTCAGGATCATAGTCAGATTGGGAAGACCGGACCCTGGCTCACAGAACCCTGGTACGGAACGCAGTACATAGAAGAGAAATTTAGAGATGATTTCATTTCTGAAGTACGTATTCCACACTTTGTCAAAGTTGATATGAAGTCTGAACCGAATTGTTAATATATGATAGGCCCACAAGAGCAACGACATCGCCGAACTTACTCTCCCGAAACAGAACGAGTTCATTCCGAAGGACACTAATGTAAATAGAGTAGACGTTGCCGAGCCCAAGAAGCGTCCGTTCCTCATTAAGCGTGATCAAATAGCGGAAGTTTGGCATAAGAAAGATGATCAATTCTGGGTTCCTCGCGCACAAGTCTTGATCATTGCTCGCACGTACGTTTAATATACTGTAAATTTGCGAGCCTTTTAACATAATCCGACTCTTTATTAGACCTGCCGCTGGAGCGACTGTTCGTACCTTCGTCATGACAAAGCTATTCACGGCTCTCATCACGGATTCGCTAAACGAATATTCATATGACGCCAAACTCGCCGGTTTATCGTACCAATGTGGTGGGACGATGCGCGGTATCAACATCTCCATTGGAGGGTACAATGATAAGCTTCACATACTCCTGCAGCGTGTTCTCGAGACAATTAAGAAACTTGACATTAAAAAGGATAGACTGCAAGTGATGATTGAGCAGGTAAATATTTGAAAGATATCCGACTGTCTATGTCTGACCCCGGGTGCGACACTAGGCTCAATTGGACCTGGATAATAGGCAACTACAGGTCCCATATAGTCTTGCACTATATCACTTGACTTATCTGCTTGACGACCAGAGGTGTACTATTGAAGAGGAACTAGAGGCGCTCAAAGGTACGTAGTTCGCGACCTCTGTTGTTTTCTGAGTACTGACCAAGTCATGATAGGGATCACTGTTGAAGATATTTCCGAACATGCAAAGCAACTGCTTTCGCAGATGAATTTCTTAATTGTAGTGAATGGCAATCTTCTCAAAGGGGTGAATTATGTGCATCCATCCTTTAACCATAATATACACTGACGTAGATGCTTAGGATGCTCTTCGCATGGAATCCATGGCCGAAGATGTTCTCAAAGCAAAACCAGTCCCGGAAAGCCGACTTGTTAAAGATCGTTCACGTCTCCTGTCTAAAGGTGAGACCTACAACAGAAAATAACATATTTGATCGCCTCGGTACTGATATTCCTGAAAAGGATGCAATTACATTTGGGAACGTCCGATCCACAACCCAGACGAGCATAATTCGAGCGTTTTCTACTACTGCCATGTCGGAAACTACTCGGATGCCCGTACTCGTGTCACATGCAGTCTCATAGACCAAATCCTCGAAGAACCTACATACGACACTCTTCGTACGAAGGAACAACTTGCATACCTCATCTGGGGATACATGATGGAAGATGTTGAGTCTATCGGCTGGGGTGTCCTTATACAGTCAGAGAGGGACTGCAAATATCTGGAATTACGCATTGAAAATTTCATAACACAGATGCGCAGGAAGATTGAAGACATGCAGGAAGGCGAGTTTGAAGAGCACAAGAAGGCGCTTGTCCATCAGTGGACTGAAAAGCTGAAGAATCTGGGTGAGGAGTCAACGCGTTTCTGGAGCGAAATTCAAATGGGATACTATAATTTCCAAAGAAATGAAAAAGATGCAGAGCTTATAAAGAGTATTACGAAGCAGGATGTCCTCAATATGTACAAAACTTCTATTGATCCCTCGTCACCTTTGCGTTCAAAGATTTCTATACATATGCGTCCTCACAGCCCACCTGCACGCAAGTTTAGCGAAAACGCAGCCAATTATTTCCTTGAGGCACTGCGCAAGGCAGGCATCAATATCAATGAAGAGGAGTACAAGTCAGAGTGTCACGATGAGCCTCCGGCTGTACAAGTGCGTGCATATTGGGCAGAGAGGCTGCACAAGGAAGCCAACGCGAAGGATGATATTATCAATAATCTGCTGGCAGAGCTTGATGGGCTTATTGAGAAATATCCTGCAAGAGGCCAAGGACATATTGAACTGGACTCAAAAGCTGTTTTTATCGAAGATGGTACAAGATTCAAAGAGAGTCTGGAGCTTTCTGGACCAGCAGAACCTGTTGAGAAGTTCCAAGTTGAGTAAATCACTAACGTCACAACTAGGCAGGTAGCATACGTTTGTGTAAAAAACATTAGATACTACATCCTGTTGACAGTAGTTTATAAATGAAATATTATGAGTGGCCTGACACAAGGAAAGTCATTTCAAATTATGAGCATCAGAAAGTATAAATGCTGTTTAGCATGCTATTAGCTATAAAGTTGAGTATTTAGGTCTTCAACACTTCAAGTTGAAAGTAACTATATATGGTGTAAAAAGGACAAAATCGTCTGCAATTCTCATCTGATTTTCCGGAGATCTAGTAGTATACTGGATGAGAGACTCAATATTTCATACTTCTCTAACTATTGTACGTAGATTCATATTTAATCGCAAATGGTACCAGTACCAGTCAGTCATTTACTGTAAATGTGTAGTCAGTGATAACTGTATCTTTACTGATAGCCAAATCACACTGTTTTGAGAAAAAGGTAGCACAAATGAGATTATGTGATAATGCAACTCCCTGAAATGTCTAGCGTGTGCTTGATATGATCTACAGCATCTGACCATTAGATACATCTTTCTGAGCTGTTTAGACCGGTTGTGAGTTTTTATTATTTTTTATTTGCTATACAGCAGCCGTGACTATGGACTCCACTTTTCAGTCAAAGGTCCTCCTGGTCTGCTTGTGAGCTCAGCGCATTCATACAGTTTTATAGAAAGTGCCGAGGCTGGCTGCTGCTTTTCAAGCAGAATTCGCTACAGTCTGATACAAAGTTGTACTCGAGACTCAAAAGTCAAGTTCGTTTTACTGGTTTCGTCTCGGTCCGATCACGTGACTTTGTTTCTTCCTGCAGTATACTATACGTACGTACGTGCCTCTGGCGAAAATCGAGGACCACCACTAAAAGGATCGGGATGTACGACAGATGCGTTGCTCATCAAAATCCAGAATTTCTTTGCTGTTATTCGCAATACGCATCTTTTTACCATTATGTGGGGGACACTTCGACGACCGAGACGTGGCAACTATGCAAAGTCGGACTATGCTTTACCAATGGTGACCTGAAACGTTCTGGCTGTATCCAGACATTGTGTTATCCGTGATCCAGAATCACGGTCCTTACAGGCTTTCCCCTTCCATCTCATGCTATATACACTGCGCAATGAGTGATCAGTGAGGTGACTCCGTTGATTGTCAGTTGTCTGAGACTGATAACTGGTGGATAATCGTCAATGTGCGATAGTTGGAGTACTCCTTTGTCCTTTGCTCGAAGAGTTTAAGACTCGCCACAACTAACTCGAGGATGTAACACGTGAAATGACCTCTGCCGTTTTGAGGGGTCTACCTTTGCTCATAACTCAGACGTCTTATAGAGCATTGGCCATCCCTCAATCAACCCAGGTTTGCATCCCTTACCGCTCTTCTTCTTTCTCTGACAAGGAAGCAGCTCACTTCAATCCACTTTGCGACGTCCTTCCTGCGACTACAAAATGGAAGACGCGAATAACATTGTTAACATAGATACACCAATCGAAGAAGATGCCGCGAATTGGAAACAGGTCCCAGCAAAGGACGGCTATCCCGCTTACCATGTATACACGGTTCCAATTGAGAAGAGCCCTGCAGATGACCGCGAGTATCGTATTATTCGCCTGGAAAATAAACTCGAGGCAATTCTCGTACATGATGAGAAGACCGACAAGGCGGCGGCAAGCTTGAACGTCGCCACAGGAAATTTTTATGATCCAGTGAGATGCCTCACCTCCATCCAAAGAATTTACTGACATGTTGGTTTCGTCATCTAGGATGATATCCCCGGTCTAGCACATTTGTGCGAACACATGTTGTTTTTGGTAAGCTTCAAAGTAGAACGTCGTCGGCTATCCATCGCTGAATACTTTGTAACTGATGATAGGGATCAGATGAATTTCCTAAAGAAAACGAATTCGATGAGGTTGATCCCACTCCTTTTATTTACTTGTATGAGAATTTTAAATTATTTCTTTGGTGCAACAGTACCTTTCCAAAAGAGATGGCGCCACGAATGGGTGGACTACAGGCTCTGAACAAGGATTCTATTTCGCGGTTGCCTCGGACTCCTTTGAAGGCGCACTTCATCGCTTTTCCGCCGTCCTCCACGGACCGCGGTTTGATCCTGACTCAACGATGCGGGAGATCAACGCAGTTGATTCCGAATTTATAGACACTATTCAGGACGATGGCAGTAGGATTAGTGAAGTAGAAGGTAGCCTTGCGCGCCGTGGGCATCCGTTTGGGAAGTTTGACTTTGGGAATAAGGAAACATTAACACAAGCCGGATGGGCTACGAAAAATCGTTCAAAGTCAACATTAACGAAAGCAGATAGAAGGGATAAAACCCGTGAGGGTCAAGTGTCAACTAGTAATGACTCAACGGTCAGTAAAGAGAATGACGACACCAAAGGGGCATTAGAAACAAGACGCAGACTGATCGAATGGTGGAAGAAGGAATACTGTGCAGGTCGAATGAAACTTGCACTGGTTGGTAAAGGTTTGTTGGATCTCGCATGCATTTATCGGAGCTTACTCGAAGGCTGATTATGCGTATCAAGAGTCTCTCGATGACCTAGCACGATTCGTTACAAAGTACTTCTCACCGGTTAAAAATCGTGGACTAGACCCATTACCAAAAGTGCCCGATGATCCCTATGGAAAGAATGAGCTCAGTGTATGTCGTGTCTGGTTGTTTTCGGTGCATTTAATGGACTGACTTTGTGCGAACAGAAATTTGTACATGTCAAAACAGTCATGGACTTGTACGAAGTTGACCTTACTTTCCCTATTCCTTGGCAGACTCCCCACTGGCGCGTGACGCCTGCTGACTATCTTGCGCATTTAATTGGACATGAAGGACCAGGCTCTATATTGGCCTATTTGAAGAGCAAAGGCTTGGTCAACGAATTATGTGCTAGTTGCTCGGCACCCGGTCGCGGTGTTTCGCAATTTGAAGTGTCCATCGACCTAACAAAAGAGGGTTTCAGTGAGTTCTAAAGCCGGTGCTATCCGGTGCTGCCATTGCTCATTTGCACGGTTACGAACAGAGAAATATCGTGAAGTGATTCTAGTGATATTCAATTATATCAACCTGTTGCGTGATTCCGAAATTCCAAAGTACGTGTACGAGGAGTTCAGGACGCTTGGCGAACTCTCGTTCCGCTATGCTGAGAAGATCAACGCGTGTCCCTACTCGCAGATCTTATCCGGTATGTTGGAACTTCAGGCGCCGCGAGCGCTACTTCTGAGTGCTCTCGCATACCCGAGGAAATGGGACAAGAAACTCGTGCGCGAGACTCTGAATGCGCTAGATGTCAAGAACTGCTATATTTTCGTGGCCGCTCAAGACCATAGTCAGATTGGAAAGACTGGACCTTGGCTTACAGAGCGTTGGTATGGGACACAGTACATGGAAGAAAAATTCCACAATGATTTCATTTCCGCGGTTCGTATTACGATCCTGACTGAAGTCGAAGTGAATTCTGATGAGAACCATTGGCTGTCGATAGGCTCGCAAGAAGAACGATATCAAGGAGCTTGCGCTTCCTAAGCCGAATGAGTTCATTCCGAAAAACACAGATGTGGAGAAAATAGATGTTTCCGAGCCCAAGAAACGCCCATCGCTTATTAAACGTAATTCGCTTTTGGAAGTATGGCATAAAAAGGACGATCAGTTCTGGGTTCCCCGCGCGCATGTCTTTCTTTTTGCCCGAACGTATGCTACATTTCCCTTGCCAAGTGTTCGAACGTTCGCTGACGAGTGGATTTCTCCATGAAATAATTTAGCCCTATCGCTGGTACAACTGCTCGGGCGCATCTCATGACGATCTTATTTGCGGACCTCGTTGAAGATCATTTATCTGACTATTCTTATGATGCCCAACTTGCCGGATTGTCGTATGAGTTTGACGGTAGTATACAGGGTATTGGCATCGGTATTGGTGGATATAGCGATAAACTACACGTGCTTCTGCGCCGCGTTCTCGAGACAATTAAGGGACTTAAAATCAAAAAGGATAGATTAGCTGTAATGATGGAAAACGTGAGATAGCCTTCGAAGTTCTTTTCTTGCTTCAGACGTTAGTAGCTAAAGTGGAATACGATATTCAGGTGCAAATGGACCTGGAAAACATTTTACTCGAAGACTCAAGCGTGCTTGCAAAGCACCACTTAATTTACCTACTTAGAGACCGTCAGTATACCATTGAAGAAGAGTTGGAGGCGCTCAAAGGTGTCGTTTTCACCCTTGTTCTCCCTGTTCGGAGGATTGACTAGTAGCGGATAGAAATTACTGCCGAGGACCTCGCTGAGCATGCAAAGAAAGTGCTTGCTGAACTTAAATTTAAAGTACTAGTAAATGGCAATCTGCGTAAAGAGGTAGGGTGATATACTCTTACGCAGCTGTCTGGAGTATGATTTGACGTTTGACACAGGATGCCCTCAGCATCGAATCCATGGTTGAAGATATCCTCGGTCCGAAACCCGTTCCGTCGGGTAAACTTATTGAAAAGCAGTCACGCCTTCTGCCCAAGGGTACGTATCCCAATTCTTAATTATAAGTATGTAATATTATTGGTATTGACACTCACAAATAGAAAGCAATTATATCTGGGAGCTCCCTGTCCCTAATCCAGGGCATATAAGCTCATGCGTCGCCTACTACTGTCATATCGGAAACGTCTCGGACTCACGTATTCGCGTAATAGCCAATCTCATAGGCCAAATTATGCAACAGCCTACATATGATACACTTCGTACCAAGGAGCAACTCGGATACTATGTCGGAGCTCAATCAGTCGAAGGCATTGAGTCCATCGGATGGGCCCTCATTATCCAATCAGAGAAGGATCCAAGGTATCTCGAATTGCGGATTGAATCCTTCTTGCATAAAATGCGCAAGACGATTGAGGAAATGGAAGAAAGCGACTTCGAGGAACATAAGAAATCGCTTGTGCACATGTGGACTGAGAAGTTGCATAACCTGTCAGAAGAGAGTGATGAGTTCTGGTCTGCTATCACATCCGGGTACTATGACTTCCAAGGCGATCAGAAAGACGCACAGCTCGTGCAGAATGTCACAAAGTCGGATGTCCTTACCATGTACAAGAAATTTATCGACCCTGCGTCTGACAAACGTTCAAAGTTGTCGGTTCACTTACGTTCTCAGAATCCGCCGGGACCAAAATTCAGTGAAGAAGCAGCCAAGTCGTTCCTTCAAGTGCTACGCAAGGCCGGTATCAAGGTAAATGAAGAAGAGTACAACGCAGAGTGCCAAGATGAGCCGCCTGTTGCACAAATACGCGCATACTGGGAAGAAGGACTGCGCGAGGAGACCGAGGACAACGACAAGAAGGTTGAGAAGCTGCTTGCTGAATTTGACAAACTTGTTGAGAAGTATCCAGCGAAGGGACAGCAACCTGTTGAACTAGACGCGAAGGTGGAGTTCATCAAGGATGGCAAGAAGTTCAGGGAGGGACTAGAGCTTTCTGGACCAGCGAAACCCGTTGAAAACTTTGAGGTTGAATAATGCGCCACTTCTGACTAAGGCCGTGGAGGTAACATGGCTGCTGCTGATGATAGTTAGCAACTTAATAATATGAAATATAAATAGAGCTGCATAGTAACTTTGAAAGGAAAACAAATACGATTTTCCATTTGATATTCTTGTCTGGTCAAATGATTATATAATGACCTTCTATGGTGTATAGCTCCCACGGTATTTGAACAATGAAGACTAGCAACGTCTGAGAGTCTTAAATTTAACATCTATTCCCCATGAACTTTGATTTCAATAAACTAATCGCCATTCGCAGTGTAATGCCGCTCTATGGCAGTGTATTCCCCTCTGACTAGTACTTCCCTTCTGGGAGTCATACTAGTCTATGGCTAGTACAGAGCTCTCTGTTTACGCATTTTATCTCCGCTCGCTCTAGGATCTCCCGAAGTTACGCTCGCAGAAAGTTCTTTTCCTTCTTCGTCTCTACGCCGGTGCCCATGTTGCATACTAAGGGGTTCGCCACATCTCCCTTCAAGGTTCGCTCCTCCCTAGAGTAGTTTTGAGAAACTGTCTCACAAACCGCTTGCTCCTGTCATGTGGGGTGAAAATGTAAACGTAGGAACGACCTTAGAGGGCGACTCCGTCAACTGGGAGTTTGTTCCTGCTACGAAATGTGGCTCTCCAGGATACTATCTCTACACCGCGCAGATACAGAAGAGTCCGGAGGATGATCGTGAATATCGTGTTATTCGTCTGGGGAACGGACTTGAGGCTGTTGTAGTCCGCGACGGAGATGCAATTGCACCAGTGGCTAGTCTAAACATTGCCACTGGACATTTTCGCGATCCAGTGAGTGACTCTTCAATCGAATGCTCATTTGTTCTTGTTCTCAGTTGATGGGGTACTGGTACTCTCAGGAGGACATGCCCGGGTTAGCGCATCTGTGTGAGAACTTGACGCTTTCTGTGAGGCCAAGCGCTGTATATCATTAGAACTTATACTGATCCATCTCTGTAAATGGCAGGGACTGGAGTTGGACGAAGAGGTAACAAGCCAGTTTAAGGTTCCTGGTTTTTCTTTAACCTTCATTTCCCTTTTTTTTCTACACATATAGTATACTGAAAGAGTCAACTACATATCTGACACAAGCTCAAGCGGGTTGGATACAAGCTGTACTTTCTCCGTCTCCTCGAATCACTTGGCCGATGCTCTTGAGCGCTTCTCCTCTGTTTTCTGTAATCCGCAGTTCAGTACGGAGATAATTCTGCGTGCGATTGACAAGCTTGACTCCAAGCAGTCGGAACGTCCTGTAGATGATGAGCGGAGGATTGCTGCGGTAGAGAATACGCTCGCACGCCCTGAACACCCATTGAAGAAGTTTGGGTGCGACGTGGCAATAACGAAAACCAGAGAAAAGCTCGGTGAATGGTGGGAGAAGGAGTACTGTGCGGACCGAATGAATTTGGCGCTGATCGGAAAAGGTTCGTACCTCTTAGTCTATAACAATCACTTTCCGCCTTAATCAATATCATGAAGAGTCTCTCGAAGAGCTTACACACTTGGTTGTGAAGCTATTCTCTCGGATAAAGAGCGGCGGACAAAATTCGATACAGCTCAGCGAACAACCGTACACAAAGGAAGAGCTCTGTGTATGTAGTCTCAGTTTCAAAACTCATTCGAGCTTGACTTAATTTGATTACCTGCAGAAAATTACATATATCGAAACTACTGATGGTGCATATAGAGTCAAGATCAAATTTTCCGTACCATGGCAAGCCCCTTTTTGGCGCTTCAAACCTGCGTATTTCATTGCGTACATTATTCGCCACAGAGGTCCTGGATCGCTTCATGCCTACTTGAAAAGCAAAGGATGGATTTCTGAAAAAATAGTTACTGGCGTCGTCAACATTGCGAACGGAATCTCGTTCTTTGAAATAGAGTTGCGGCTCACCAAAGACGGGTTTGGTAAGTTCTAAAGCCAGGTTTATGAAACATCCCGTATAACGCGTATTTTGACAGAGAACTACCGCGACGTAATCTTTGCATGCTTCAAGTTCATCAACTTCCTCCGCACATCTGAGCTTCCAAAATTCATCCAAGAGGAAATCATCAGGCTCGCCCAACTTTCATTCCGTTTCTCCGAAACCGATGATACGTACGACTTTGCGCAGATTCTCGCTAACTCCCCGAATCGCATTATCCCTCGCGCTTATATTCTAACTGGTTTTAGCCTAACATGGGACTGGGATGAAAAGCTCGTACGCAAGGTACTCGACGAACTCGTTATCGAGAATAGTCTTATTGCAATTGCTGCTCAAGCCCACCACCACGAGATTGGACAAACTGGTCCATGGCTTTCAGAATCATTGTACAAGACACAGTACTTCGTAGAAGAGCCAAGTAGTGATTTTATTTCCGCCGTAAGTGCTCATAGCATGCGCCTGACGGGGTGACCGACATTTACAAGTCTGCTTTCTATCAAGACGAAGCAACCGAACGATATCCAAGATTTCTCTCTGCCTCAGCGGAATAAATTTATCCCCTCTAATGTTGATGTTCAGAAAGTCGATGTTTCACAGCCACAGAAGCGTCCGGCCCTCATCAAGCGAACTCCGCTCACGGAGTTATGGTATAAGAAAGACGACCAGTTCTGGTCTCCTAACGCATGGGCCAAGGTTTTTGCATGGACGTCCGTACACTCTATTTAAAATTTCAATTTCCTGATCTTATTATCTGTTTATATAGGCCATTCGCTAGTAGGACTGTCCGAGCCAAGATGTTGAACCGAATATTCCTCCTCCTTGCCTATGATTCAATCACAGAACATACGTATGACGCTCATCGAGCTGGTTATAACTATTTTATTGGATGTGAACAAGGGCTCGATTTTACTTTTATGGGATACAGTGACAAGCTATACGACATGGCTCGACTTGTTCTCGAAAAGACGAAGAATGTAGAAATCAAGAAGGACAGACTGGTGGCAATGATTGAGGAGGTAGTATCTCTAATTTTCTCCGTCATGACCCTTTATAATAAATCTAACTGTGATCCGTAGGAAGAAGCTGCGCTTAAGAAAAGACTCCCGCGAAGACTCGATTTAATCCCACAGGACAAATTGTTTCACATTCTCGAGGAGCACGGGCCAACCACTAAAGAAAAGCTTGAGGCACTCAAGGGTGAGCTGTTTGCAACAAGGATGTGTGCTGTGGATGACTACTTAACTCAGGCATTACTGTCGAGGAACTGGTTGAGCATGTGAAAAAGCTCTTCTTGAAATTTAGGTATACAATTTTGGTCGATGGTAATCTTCAAAAAGAGGTGAGTTGTACATCTTTATTCATCGGTAGATGCTTCATTGGTCTCGGTAGGATGCCTTCCGTTTTGCATCTTTGGTAGAAGAGGTTTTGGGATCTAACCCCGTACCGGAAGAAAAGAAAACGCACGGCCGTACACGTATTCTTCCAAAACGTATGCGCTACGAACTTCGACAAAGTATTTTACTAACAAGTATCTACGATTTTGGTAGCATGCAACTATGTCTGTGAACTTCTCAACCCAGACCCGAACAAATCCGGATCAAGCATCGCTTATTACTGTCAAATCGATAAAAGGATGGACAAACACTCCAATGTGGTAGCCTTTCTATTGTCTGAAATTCTCGATAACTTTGGGACTACCGCTGATGAGCTTCTGGGCAAGTATGACATGTCGACTCGACATGATCCTGCAACTATCGGATGGTACGTTGTCACTCGTGCCAAGAAGGATACAAAGTATCTCGAGCAATGTGTCGAGCAATTCTTGAGGCAGGCGCGTGTAAAACTCGAGGAGATGAGCGACGCAAGATTTGAGGAGCACAAGAAGATACAGATACACGAGTGGGCGAATTGTGCAAAGGCCCGTGATCTCAGAGGGGAAGCAATCGCATTCAGCTATGCTATTGAGTCAGAGTACTATGACTTCACCAGGTACGAGGACTATGCAAAACTCGGTGAAGGCGTGACAAAGCAGGATGTTATCGATATGTTCAAGGAATTCATCGATCCCGATACTCCTACACGCTCGAAACTCTCTGTACATGTACGTTCTCAGAAGCTCCCAGCGTCCGAAGCCACTGTGGGTCAGGAATCAGTTGAGTTGGATTCGAAGGTGGTGTTCATTGAAGAGGTAGATCGGTTCCGGGAAAGCCTTGCGCTCTCTGGATATCGTAAACCCGTCCAGAAGTTTGAAGTGGAGTAATTATTCCTGATGACTAGAGGTATTCATGCCACTTTCTTAGACGTAGGCATAGGACGACAATATGTTTTTACTATGTAATATTTATTTACATCACAGATCACTCCTTGTTTTTATTACTTCTCACTATGCAAAGTAACTATCACATCATCAACTTGTCAATATGAAATTCTACAACAGTTGTAACGAAGCATGAGGTGGGGATACAGTCATTAGTGCGATTCTTAACAAAACGGTACAACAGAAAGCTCATCTAGTAAACAATTATAGCAGGAACACGAAAAGAAAGAAAAATGATCAAGAAATACAACGACAAGAGAAGGCGATCATTGTCATTGATCAAGCTTGAACCACCCAGGTATCGCCCTCCAAAGCCTCTCTCGCTCCTTCGTCGCCCACACCTCAAAAGCACGCGAACAAGCCCTACACGTCCCCGCCTCACCCAAATCCTCATCTAACAACCCCATCCCAACACCGCCATGTGTCCCTCCACCTCCACCTCCGTTCCTGCCGCCGAGGAGGTCACTTCGCTCAGATGGATAAGACACGTCGCCTGAGCTCTTGAGAAGTGCAAGTTCCTCGGCGACGTATAGAGGATCCGAAGCACCTCGTTCGCGATCGAATAGGTAATGCTGTGTTGCGAGATCAACGAGCTCGCAGACGTCTCGCCAGCACGTTGCTGGAGACGCGCACCTTCCCACTCCTGCAGCGGAGTCGGACCGCCTGTGTTGGTGGCGTGCGGCAAATCCACGTGCGTGGTGACCGATAATTGAGTGGCTTTGCGTATGGTGTGATGGATTGGAACGCGCTTCGGTTGCGAGACTGCGGATGAGGGCGGTCACTGCGCAATGTGACGTTTCTTTGCCAAGTGCGAGGCGCTGGGTATCGGTGAGGGAGAGCTCGGTGTGAGCCGTTCGGTCTGACTGTGGTAACGCTGGGATAGATCCCTGGCTGTTCTGAAAGATGTGCTCGAGTGGGTATCGCGAAAGGTCATAGAAAGCGGAAGGTAAAAGGTTTGGAGCGTTAACTTCGCGTGCAAGATTAATAACCTCCTGTCGAAACAGTGAATAAATGCGCTCGAATAAAAAGTAGAGTAAATGCGTACCACTGGATTAGGATAAAATCTTGGCTCTTCCACACTTCCACCAGCGTTCCCAAGAAACTCCTCGCGCGCATCCCATCCCTTCAACGTTGCAGGCCAAGCTACGCTCAAATGCTCAAGCGCACGCGACCGGAGTCCGTCAATCTCGTATTTACTTGCAAGTCTCAGAATGCCTGAAACGACACGGAAATCTTCGCTCGAGTTGTTGTCGAACTTGCTATATGCGTCATTGATATGATGTAGATCATAAAACGGGTTGTTATAGAGATGGTAAGTATAGAGTGCAGATTGGAGGAGACTGATGGACACGTACGGGCCGTCGTAGAGAGCATATAACAGACTCGCGACGTCGTCGGGGGAGTCATGCAACGGTACAACAGGGCATCCATCCAACGTAGCCTCGCCATTGTCAGCAGCCAGATCAGAGAGCAGGTCTTCGGGCAAGGACGAAAGACTCGTCCTGCTGCCACTCGTCCCACTCAGGCTGCACCTCATGGTGGGTGGCAGATTCTCCTCTAACACAGCCGATGGCTGGGGCAAAGAGAACATATCCCGGAAGACTAGTGAATGTCGCGCAAGGAATGACTTATGCACGCGAAACAATACATCGTTGGCGAGGAGAACGATAGACCCGTCGGAGAACCAGAATTCAGAATGTCGCGTTAGCTTCCTCTGAGCCGGTTTCGCGTCTTGCATTGTTGGCGGAGGTGAAGATGGTTTCTCTGCGCTCATCATGGGGCATTTAAATGACGCACGATGATTACAGGCGAAAAGCACGCTTCAGCGTCGTGGCGTACGACGAGCAGTGATGATGGTCAGGAGAACATGGTACAGGATATCAGCTTAGTCAGCATCTTGAAACTCACGAAACTGCAATCGTTTCGTTTCACAATCACAATTGAACTGTCGTGTTTCTCTGTACGATTCGATCCTGTTGTGCTTCCGTCGCCGAGGATGAAGACATGGCTGTTGCAGAAAGACATGCCGAAAGAAACTTCATCGTCGTCTTTCTTTTTCCGGCGCCCAGGATTATTTCCACTAGAAGCTTTACCTTGTTCGACCCTTCATTTCGGCTACACGCAGAAATACAAGCAGGAGACTCTCTGGATCTTGATAATTTCTACTATACATCATTTACACAATAACATTCGACCAAGTTTGGTATTCTACACTGGTTTTCTCGCCGTCAGTACATAAATTTCAGTGTATATTCCAGCATTGTCAGCCCACTCTTTCTTCGCCTTCTCAATCGCCTCGTCAACTTCATCCTGCGAGCTACATATTCCAAGTCCACCCGCTGCCATCAACACAGAACCCACATTGCGGAAGAACCCTTCAGCAATCTTCGCACCCAAGACTCCATTCTCGCCCCACTGTTTACCAACAGGCGCACGGTGGAACTCTTCGTTGATGCCAGTGAATCCCGCCTCTTCAAGTAGATTACGAAGTCGATGACGGCCCTCCATACCAAGCAACTCGCGATGCGTCATAATAGCTCCAGCTATCTCAGTTACTTTCTTCGTCGCAGGGATCTCAAATGATTCGTCAACTGATCCAAGTTGTTGAATCTCCATAAGCTGAATAGCGCCTCCTGGTTTAAGAACGCGATGCAGTTCGGAAAACGCTGTTTGCCACATTGGGATGGTGAACGAGCTGGAGAGTAATCGTTGATGGATGAGGTTGAATGAGTTGGTCCATTCGGCTGGGAGTTCTAAAGTCGAGATTTCGTAGACTTTGATGTTACTTGGATAACCGTCTTTCGGGAACATTGCCAGAGAAGGATCGACGCCCACCAGCTCCACTGTGTCCGGAACGACTTTCGACAAAGCAAGAGTCCAGGATCCTAAACAAAGAAATAAGTCGAAAATTACCATTTTCTCAATTTACTGCATATTTCCACTTGAAATCTGCTGGCAATTACCTGCACCTACTCCGGAATCCAAGACACGATCTCCGGGTTTCAGCTGAATGCTATTATCGAAAATGAGCCGTCCACCAATTGCTTCTGTCACCCAGGCATGCTGTTCCTCGAGCCTATAACAAATTACGGTAATTCAGCATTATGAGCGTGTAAAAATCCCAACAATGTAACTGATCAGAAGTGCAGTACCTTATACGTTCGACTTCATTCCTTGGCAACACATACTTCTCCTCGGATGAAATCTCTGACGACACCATGGTCTATTATCGCGCTCCTCTTCGGTTTAAATATCTGCTAACAATGCTCTGAAGGCAAATTGAGGAATTGGATTGCTGGAGTTGATGTCAACTGTATTCTTGTCTTCCTGCTGTTCTAACGGCATTATATATTCACCCAGCAGTCCCTTGAATCCTATTCAGAGATGAGTCTACCGATGCGTGTTAGTCGCGGGAAACAGGTATTCATGGCATAGAAGCATCAATGGAGTGCGAATCTAATCATAATTTTGTGTACGCTTACTAATATATCTTTACGAGGCTGGTGGTTCGAAAAATAATTAGGAGTAAATGTAGCATTTTGGCACGTACCATGGTTGTGGATCTGGTACTGTTGACTACATACTTTGTATCTTTCACGGGAAAAACGTGGACTACCAGAAGCAGTGGTACTTGTTGAAGTTGAAGTAAGGTTTGTTAGTTTCTTCAAAGCTTTGACAACTTTACAATGAACTCCACAAACTGACATCCACTATCTTAGGTAAGCCCTCCAGAGACTCTCGTTTGTTCGTGAATCCGCCAATGAATCAACCTTGAATACTTTGTATTCAAGATTCCGGAGATGGTCTAGCACCAACCGAACATCATAACATATGATGCAAGAAGATCCGGCAACAGATAATCCAACAAACACATAAACAGCAATGACCAATTGCCCGATATAGGTCGTTCCGGTTGATAACCGGCCGCGTCTCAAGGCCCTCAACCACTTCAACTTGTCTATAATCAAAGAATACAAGGAGGCCTCATCTTGATCGTGGCATAACCACTGTCTTCTCCTTCTAAATCTCATATTCGAGCACGGGCTTGTCGTTAGCAACCACGACGAATTAGGTTTTCCATCACGAACAGGCCACGAGAATAGTGTAAAATGGACAAATGGACTGCCACAGACTTCTGGGGATTTGTACTGTATATAAACAAGAGTGTCTGAAATGCCTCCTAGTGGGCATCCCCCATCGTCGAGGCAGTGCTCCCTTCACTCTGCCAAGGCCTGTGCATTGTGGTCGTACTCCCACTTTCAAGACTCAGTCGCTTTTTTAATATCCCCTTTCCGGCTCTGTACCCATTTACAGGACCTAAATGCACCTTCCCGCGATGCCCAAGCTCTTCGGGTTGAAAGTACGAGACATAATCTCAACTCCCGGACACCTAAAACTCGACTCCCGCGTCGACTCTGTGAAACGTGCATCACCCTACCGAAACTCTACCTCCGCATCGAAGGACGCGAACATTAATAACAATAATAGAAGGAGGTCGAAACACACGAGCTTGGGGAGTCTCAACCTACTCAAGAAGCTTACTGGACGGAGGAAGTCTACAACGAGCGCTCGGTGAGTCCCATATTAATGTCTCACCACGCTCGGTGTTCTCGGCTCAACATACATATGGGCGCTTTGTAGTCATGCAGGCATTAATAGTGGCGAAGAACGCAGACAGTTAATTGATCAACGCATTTCGGACCTTTCTGCCTTACTTGACGCTGCGGCTGCCGCAAATACGAGCGATAGAGATAGACGCTCAAGCTGGGATTCACACGAGAAACGTACGTCAGAGGGACATGACGAGACGGATAGTGCGAATCGTTCTAGTAGCTTTCGACGTCCGGCTTTGAGGCACGATCTTTTTGAGCCACCAGCGACAGCGAAGGATAACACTGAACAAGTTAACGAAGTTAACAAATGACGGATGGTGTAACGCACGACATGACTTGACAAGGAGAAGAAGTTGAACGGACCTTACCCATTAAAGTTTAATTACTCGATTCTTAGTGCCATGACACGGACTTTATTGAACTCATTCTTATTATCATTACTCGGACGATGTAAACGAGAACATAAAATGAAATAGAAGCTTTATTCCATCCCTTTGTTTTAGCAGACATGCTACTACCATAAGAGTGCACTACTCCTTGATTCGGAGCACTCTAAGTAAACCAGGCGTACCAACAGCAAGTGCA
The DNA here is from genome assembly GCF_000271605.1 of Fomitiporia mediterranea MF3/22. NCBI lineage: Eukaryota > Fungi > Basidiomycota > Agaricomycetes > Hymenochaetales > Hymenochaetaceae > Fomitiporia > Fomitiporia mediterranea. Next base: position 339,835 of record NW_006760386.1, read on the forward strand.
CCACTCGTCGGTTCCACATTCACAACAGCCGGATCCGCATCAACGTTCTCCGGAATAATGGTCGGAGTAATCGGAAGGACGTTCGAAGGCTGAGGTGAAGGAGAGAACAACGTATAACAATTGAACTTGTCCGTCATAGAGAACATCGTCCCAGCGTTCGAGATACTTTGCGAGTTCCATGGGAGCTTCGAAGCAGGTGCACGAGTTTGCTGGACGAGTCTCAAACGCCATTGTCCGTTCGACACTTCCCGCACACCTGGATCCTGTTCTATCGTGCTACCTGAGATATCTTTGTCCATGCGCGTGAGCTGAACGCGATACGAAAGGAGACTTTTCTTCTTCTTGTTCTGCAGGTTATCATACGCAACAACGTAAATCTCCACAAGCGCATCGCTCTCATTAAGTGCATCCCGCTGCCAGACAGGCGTGAAAGCATGCAGAGCAAGAATGTACGGCTCTTCCTCGTCATCAGCCGTTGGCTCAGCGAGGCGAAGCCTCAGCGCATGGTTGGGTCGCGTTGGCGTGTCGATGTCAGTCTCAGGCTGAGGAACAGGATCTGGGTTTGTTATAGTCGCGTGTGTGAACGTGATGTCCGTTCCATCTCCCTCTGCATGCCCGTTAGACCAATGCTGTGCGAGAGAGTCAAGGGGGATTGCTGTTAATGTGAGTGCACCGAGATGCATTACGACAATGAGATGTTGGTCTGCGATGAGTGCGGCTCTGGCGTTTGTACGTCGGCCCTAGAAGACAATGGTCGGTTGGTCATTATCCAATTAGTAGACTCAAGGTTGTACGTACCTCGGAATTGGTGAAGTTCAAGAGAAGCACGTTCCCCGTCATCCAGTTTAGGAGGGTAAGCTGAACACTGTGTGGCATATGGATCATGACCAGGTCACCGCGAATCATTAACCGGAAGAAGAACACCATGGGTAGATTGTACTCTCTCAGTAACTCATCTTGCTGTGTCTGGAACTCGAACTTGTAGACCTGGACGAAGCTGCAAGAATAACCAAGCCGTCAGCTTAATATCTAAAAGAAGGTAATAGTTTGGCCCACCATCCGGTTGCGACGTTGAGGAACAACACCGCAATATTCATTGATTCTCCTCCATCCACGATCTCAAAATCAAAAGCAATACAATCCGCTTCTCTCGAAGGGTTCGCAATCCATACACGAGCACGCGGGAACAAAGACCACAGTTCCAGTCGTCCATGGTTCTCAATGAGCGCATATTTCCCTCCAGGAAGGAGACGAGGATCTACACGCTCGTTCCCTTCTCCAGGTAAGTCACCTTCAATCACACCTTGTGTCACCGGATCAATGTGTATAGAGACCTCCTGGCCGAACCTCAAGCCACCAGGAGTCCGCCACGCGCGTGCGTTCCGAACGGCGGTGATTGCTTTCTTGTATAGCTCTTCAGTCGCAAAGTTGTCGGGCAGTTGGTGTGTACTGATATCAGGAGCCTGAGTGATGTCTAGGTCTTGAATGAGGGACAGCCAGATGGGACGAAGGAAGCAGATCTCCCGTAAGTATTTGCATGTCTAAAGAGTGAGTGGCGTCGCTATCAGAGTCATGTATATAACAGGAAAGACTAAAACTATACCATGCTGAGTCTGACAACATCCTCCACATCACAGCAACAAATGATCTCAATGAGTATTTCTTCAGGCAGGCACAATAGCTTGCATGGGTTTTCTATCATAAACGAGCGACTTGTTCAAACGAGTGTAAGGGTTATGCACAAAAGGCAGGGAAGAGAAAAAGGAAAGAAGGTTGAGCGTATGCCCTCTTCAGTCACTGAAGGTAGGGAGATAGTTAAAGCCAGGATGACTGATTCGGGTCACGGCCAGAAGATGTAGTCCTTTGCGCATGGTCCCACGCTGGAGGAGCAAAGAAAGCAAACTTGTACGAAGCGGGAAGCCGAGAAGGCCGGATATATCAGTATATGCCAGGAATTACCATTCAAGAACTTCAAAGTATGTGCAAGATGATATGTTTCGAGGAAGTGAGTTGACTTTTAATGAATTCGAGGCACGGGCAGCTCATGTGAGGCGCCAGCCTGCTACACGGCAAGTGCACCGTGCACAGTCAAAAATAGGAAGTGTCGACCAGTAGGAGTGCCCTGTGCATAGAACAGGTGGTGTGGAGGTTAGACAATATTAATGACTCGTCATTCTCAACTCAGCACGGCAAAAAAAAGCCGTGCTAAATTTAATCAAGAACAAACATCGACTAGAGAAATTACGAGGAAGACCTGTTGAAGACACGAGTTGCATGCCCAATTCGCATTGTAGTGTGAAATTCCATAACGATGGACGACAGGAAAGGACTGAGCAAAGTTGCGTCGTGAAGAACACCAAGTCAAGACAAGGATCTCGAAATCAGGTCGACGTGACGTAAGATGAGCTAGTGTCACAAACTGTCACTCGTCTCCGTTCAATAATCTCCTGTCCAGCTCTTGACTGCCATGTTCATCGCACTTCAAACAGCTCGTGTTGTGAATTTCACAAACTTCGAGCAACCACGGGTCTAATATCTCGCAACAAAAATGCCTTACAGGGTCTTCTTGAATGCCCCAACATTTGCTGCTCTCAAGAAGCAGACTTCTGGAGACAAATACTCCTGGCAGACGGCGAGATCAAACTCACCTGGTGTCCTATCGGCCGGGTCAAACAATGAAGAAACCCAACCTGTTAGGGTTGGAACCTCAAGGTCGAAAGATGAAGAGAGCTTGTCAAACTTATCTATAAGGGACCCGGATGCTCAAGAATGGTTGATCCCGCCTGCCACGCTGGGAGCAGCAAGTCAGCGGATCTCGGAGATGTATAAGAACGTCATCTTTTCCGATGTTGAAGAGGAGGAAGACGACTGGAAATTGATGGAGCAGGCAGCAGAGGATGAGTCAGGGGCAGAGGATGAATCCCATACTGGTGGGCCTCCGCGCTTCTCTCGACTCCTTCCAGCCTCTAATATGCCCCGAAGTTCACAGAGAAGAGACACTCATCTCGTGGCCACCGACGGCACAAGCTCAAAGTCAATCTCGAGCGTTGACCGGGTCTCTTTTTTTCAAAACACAGGATGACTCCGACGACCTATCGTATGCGCATACATCCACTTCATCAATCACGGCCTTTCCAACTTTCATCATCAACTTGCACGCGCTCACCAGTCTCTCGGACCTGGCAAATGTGATAGCGGGCAAGTGGACACGTAAAGTAAACCTTCTTGTTGCTGTATTAGAGGTTGACGGACCGGATGTAGTAAGGATAAAAAGAGGACCCGATGCTGGAAGAGAGATAGGCGTGCTGAAGTTGGTAATTGGCGGTGAGGAAGGTGGTATATGCAAGCTCACCGCATGGAGAGGAGTTGCAGATGCTTGGGGAGGGGTACGAGATTGGGGCTCTGATGATGAGAGCTTTGAAGATAATGAAAGTGTGAGGAGGGGAGACATCGTTTATATCGAGAGTATGACAAAGGCTCTTCTTTTCTTTGTTCCTTTCATCTCGTCTAACATCGTTATTCTCCAGATATTCTCGCATCTTCTTCTGCACCTTGTTCTGACACAGGAAAATCATCTGCACGCCCCTCTATGTCGTTGACGGCATCTCCGAACCTCGCCTCGCGTTTACACATATGCTATCGTACGTTGCCTACGGTCCCTTCGGACAGACGGTTCCGTCCAGATCTGCGACTTGCAGCAAGTGATCCTGGCTTGAGAAAGGTTGCAAGCGTTGTGCGATGGTTCCAGGGCGTGATGGGAATTGACTGTGCATGAGGCTGTGCATCTTGACACTGGACCTTTCACTGTCCAATTTGGTCAACCTTTGACAGTACCTGTGAGTATCAAATCAACATTCATTTGTTTTGTTCTCAACAACAATGGAGCACTACGTACATCATATCATCGTCTCGATCCTGCTCGCTAAATTTTCACATCGAACATGCGAACTTCTCCCTCAACTAGAAACTGACATTGATATCTTTACTCGATTTTAAAGAATTAACTCATTTCTATACGGGATCGAGATTCGACTTTGATGTGTATTTGTTCGCGAGTGATTAACGATCACGTGACCAATGAACCGTGATTTATGCTTCCGGATTCCCACGTTATTGTCTTTCTTGAGTGTTGCTTCCGTCGCTACCACTCGACTCACTCGTCAAAGACAATAAGCATAAACTCCTATAGTTAACAGGAAATGGCGACTAGCATTTACAACCCTCACTGCGGTTTGATCCCACCTTCTGACTCGTCACCCTTTCTTTCTCTTTGCACGCTGCGCTGGTCGCTCGGGCCCTTCACTCCTAAATCTAATAATATTTTTTCTGCTGCTGAATTTGCTGGGCAACTAATCTTTGGGCTGCTATCGACTGCGTGTATATCCTTATTAGAACGCTAATCGGACACCTACGATATACGATATAAGAATAATCTTAATTGACGGAATGGCAACGAACGAACATTGTGAGTGTGTTTGACTTTGGTTTTTGCTTCCGGTTCTCTTTAGGCCTCTGCGATGAGTTAATCTGACTGGACGTTCGCTTTGTGTGCAGTTTTGTTGACGAGCCTCGCGAAAGTCGTTGGGACGGTTGATAATCTGGCGTATACTGTTGATGAGGTTATTAAGAACGGTTTGTGTTGTCCTTGCCTTCACAAAGAGCTGGTTTGACACATAGATGGTTATGAACAGTGAAGAAAGAGAGGTTATTTGCGAAGGTTAATAGTGGGACGTGTACGGACGTTCTCGTCACGAAAGCACTTCAAAAACTTGTAAGCATGATCCGAGCGACACTAAAATGACTAGCCATTCAACGTTAATATGTTACCATGATTAGGACCAAAATGAACACATTGTCTTTGGCGACGTAAAAGGACAGCCTGGATTCATAGTCACGGATCGCGGAATTGATGAGTACGTTGACAGACTCTTTCTTCATGCTCACTCGTTAATATTATCCTCTTTGTTCCTTTTCTTTGTTAAGAATTAAACGAGCTATGCGGGAGTATCCTACACGAACACGACGAGCTGCGCATTCGCCGTATTCCTTCCGTGCGCGGGAAGTGCTTCGTCTCGGGAGCTTTCTGAAGAGGAAATTGTTGAGGAATGCGAGTGATGTACGTGAACAGAAGTCTTTTCTTTGTCGAGCTTTACGTTAATCGAACACAACGCTGACTTTCTTGTAATGCAGCCGGTTGACGAGACGCGGGGTAAATATCAGGAACGTAGTGGCGTAGGCCCTGTCAGCATCGCGCCGGATGAAAGCGCAAGTATTAGCATACCAGCTGTCCGAGTTGACGACAGCATCGATAGAGTTGTACCGCGTCTGTCGGCCTTCGGTCGTCTTCCCTCACAGTACGTACAGCTCAGTCTTTGTTTGCAACTACCTAATTTGTAATCTATTCGTGCTAGACCATCTTCATCGTCCGTAGCTCCAGTACCTGTGGATCGGCCGGCAAATACTAAGGTCGCGCCTCTCCCGAACGGGTTTCTTCAACAAAGACCAGCATTCAAAGACGTCCTCTCAGAATCGGGATCTGAGGCGGATTGCGACCCGAACTATGCGTTCAACTACAAGGGTGATTCGTCACTATCGGCATTCTGCCGACTGTCATCTCCAGGAGTGGGCCCTGTCTGCTCGGAGTCTCCGTATGATGAGCACCGAACTGTACGTCCAGTGAGGAGCAGCGCGAGAAGGGAGGGAGAAAGCGAAGATGTCGATATCCCTATCGTCGTTCGCCGTAAACCAAGTATCGACTCACAACGGACACTAGTTGGTTCCGATGACAACGAATACGATGTTGCTCGGTCTATTTCTTCCTGCGCGACTTGGGCTTCGAGAACCGGGAAGAAAGCGTACATCGAGGTGGCATACTCGTCATACTCGCTGGACCAGGGTCAAAACCATGCCCAAGTCCTCGAGACAATTTCTACTAGCAGACCTCCATCCCTGCCGTCAGCAGCGCGGTGTCGTTCACGCTCTGGAGGGGATAAGACAAATCGCCGCGGTTCGGGTGATTCGGACCAGACGCTTGTAGCCTCCGAAGCGAATCCTTCTCGGTGCCACCATCACCCGTACAAACAGCCAGAGAGGGCTACTACCACTTCACGTCTTGCGAGAGTTACTCGAAGCCAGGCTCGAACGCGTACACCCTAACCCATTCAGATTATTCTGGATTTCACCTCACGTGCGACTTCGGTTCCTCCTGTATATGTATATGCTATTATGCTCTGTTCTCGTTCTATGCTATATGCTATTTCTTTTGTTCTTGATGTGTCTATGCTATGACCTACGTCCCCCACAGGGCCCACACCAATTGTACCCTTTCTTCCCCTGTAGCAATAAAAATGTAATGCTAATTAGTAATGAGATTACATGATGCCGGTGATCTGCGCTGTCGTCACCATACTTTTTGGACGCTGACACTGCGGACGTGGTTTCCGTTAGCGTCAACACCTCTATCAGCCATGCTCTTTTCTTCTTACCACCACTAACTCTCCTTATTCACCTTCGAAACACTTTCATCTCCTGTAAAAATTCATTGAAACTTGCTACTACTGCTCAAGATGTCTGTGCGTAACGTCCACCTCCTCATCCTTGTTCACGGGATGTGGGGGAACCCAGCGCATTTGGCGGAGATGTGTCGTATCATTAAGGAGTCTAAGGGTCCTGACTCTCTCCACCATTCGAAAAATTCAACCTCGAAGGAAAGTGCCAATGACGGTGATGATGTGGAGCTGGACGTGTTGGTCGCGAAGACGAATAGGGACGAGTCGACGTATGATGGGATTGATTGGGGAGGGGAGAGGGTTGCTGATGAGGTGAGCAGGCTTTTTGATTTTCAAATATAATTGTTTTTGCCTCTTATTGATTGGATCTTTTGGTTATTTTGTTAGGTGCTGAAGAGAGTCGACGAGATTGAGAAAGGCGGCGGGAAGGTGGTGAAGTTCTCTATTGCGGGGTACAGCCTAGGCGGTCTTCTCTCTCGTTACGTCGTCGGGTACGTACGCATATACTCTGACCTTCATTTAGACTTTCGCATTTAGTCTAACTTCCCAATTCCTTCAAATTCTAGTATCCTCTACCAACGCAATTTCTTCACTCACATCAAGCCAGTCAACTTCGCCACTTTCGCAACCCCGCATATCGGGCTTGTTCGGGCTGCGTCGCTTTGGTCGACCATCACCTGGTTTTTGGGACCGAGGATGTTGAGTCGGACGGGAGAGCAGTTCTATGCGGTTGATAAGTGGGGTGTGAGTGGACGGGCTCTGTTGGAGGTTATGGCTGATCCTAGTGAGTGTTTCTCTTACTTTTGTTTTATTGTGACGTGTATGCGTGTAGAGAGGTATTGACAAGCTATCTTCTTTATAGAGGAGATATTCTACCAAGCTTTATGTCTGTTCGAGCATATACGTATTTACGGAAACGCGTATGTTTTGCTTCGACTGTATGCGCCAACGTTTTTACCAATATTTTTCTGGCTTGATAGCGTTAATGACTTGACCGTACCATATTCTACCGCGCTCATCGAACCCATAGATCCGTTTGTAGACCGTTCCAAGACAGGTATCAACGTGTGCGTACCCAACACAGATCCTGGTCCTACATTGCAGACGTACTAAATCATGGTTACTTATTCACAGAGAATTTGACCCGAAATACGAGCCGATAATGCTTTCGTACAGTACACCCGATACGCCCCCCGTCAAAGTCGTGCCAAAACCTCTGTCACCGGCGTGGTTCAAGAGTTTTAACCCGTCGCGATTCCTCCCTCCGCCGCTTCAGTCGCTTAAGTTCCCGCTTAATGTCGTGCGTAACTTCAATCTAACATTTTCACTTCAACCTCGTACATAATGCTAATTTAACTTTTATTTCGTGCGTGTATATGCGTAGCTCGCCTTGGTACTACTCCCGGTCCTCATTCCAGCCTTCCTCTCCATGATCCTCGTCCGTCTCTCTCTCCACACCCGTTCCTCACGCGCACGTATCCGACTTCTCGAAGGTAACGAAAACGCACTCGTGCACGCGGTCTCACGCTTTGAACGCGGGATCGAAGAAGCAGTGGTAGATGCTATCGAGGACGACCAGGGGTCAACTCTCACTCCACCGAGGAGGGAGAAGTCTTTTACGGATGTGAATGGTGAAGCGTTGGACGCTTCGTCTTCTTGGTTCACTCCTCCGCCTGCCAAGACACAAAAGACTGCGGATCACACCCGTACACCATCCAAACCAAAAGCGAAATTCGAACTCTCACTCTCCTCAGCTTCAACTTCCAGACCCGACTCCCCCCTCTCCTCTCCCACCTCCGCCTCCGCCCCACACTCCGAACTGCATTCCGAACTCCACTCCGAAGCAGCCTCCGAATCCGAAGAAGACAACGACGACACAGACTCCCTCGACACACTCTCCACACCGGACGCCCAACCCGTCCTAACCCCTCAACAACTCCAAATGATTCGCAAGTTGAACGCATTACCGAGAATGACGAAACATCGTGCGTATATTGATCCGTTGAGGAACTCACATGCGACGATTGTTGCGAGGGATGTGGTTGGGTATGCGTTTCATAAGAGGGGGTGGGGAGTTTTGAGGCATTGGGCGGATGCGTTTGAGGTGTGAAGTGTGAGATGTGACTCATGAGAGATGTGGATTTAATGCGTGGATTGCGTGTGTGCGTGCATACATACACGCTGTATACTCTGTGCTGGTTGGTGGGATGCCGTTATCAATGCGTTGCAACCAGCGTACTACTGCTGGTCTGGTGATATGCATATTGATACTTCCTGTCTTTACTCGCTTTCATTTCATTTCTATGGTTCGTTCGGTCACTGTCCACGATTCTAATCATTTACGTAGAGAAAATACTGTAGAAGATAATTATGGACTCCTTATTCTCGTCTCGACTAGTAAACTAGCTCTAATGAGTATACCATGTGTTAATTCGAGCTAATTACACTAATAGTATTACTGTGCTTCACTGTTGCAAAACTGTACTTGAAAGGAGACTGTGGCTTAATATGTGACTAATACTCGTGTTTAGTTACTGTAGATAGTCAATTATGCCAAATAATACCAAAAGAAACGTTAGGCTTGGGTTAGGACAAAGAGGGAAATTAAGGTGATTAGGCTCTTCAGTCCTCTGAAGTAGTATCCAACTTGATGTCACCGAATTCATCGGTCAACAGAACTGCATTACACCTAAAAAGAAGCGAGCGGTCAACAAAGCAATAAATATAGATTCAACTTGGTATTTAGGAAGAAAAACAAGATGAAGGAACGAAGGAATACCACACGCACTTATCGTTAATCTTCCCCGAAATTTGTGCGTCAGCGACTAGGTGTATTGCAACGCGCTGAACCTCATTCGCGACGGAACGAACGCCATAGTTGATTTCGTAAGCCGACGCCAACTTCTTCACAACTGAATAAAGAAAGAAAAGAAAGAGTCGTAAGTATGACCGTAATTAGGTAAGAAGGAATAAGTGTAAGGATACGCACCCTCATTAGACCAGCTCAGCTTGATTCCATGTTCTTCCTCTGCACGTCTCGCCCACACACCCAACTCGCGCTCCACAACAATCTCAATCTCTTCCTCACTAAGTGGCAGGAAAACAGCAATTTCATTTATCCGGCCAATGAACTCATCGCGTTTCAACGATTGCTTCAAGATTGGACGAATAGAACGCGTGAACTCCCGAATGACGTGTAGGTAGGACTCTGGCCTGTCTTCTGTCTCTGTGAGAGCGACAAGTTCACGTAGCTCTGAGGAACTTTCTTTTATCTCGTCCGATGCGATGTTGGACGTCATTATGAATATCGCATCTTTGCAACAGACGACACCATCCTGGATTAAAATTTTTTGTCAGTGGGTTCTAATGGAGGATTGGGAGTTAAATTACCTTTGAGTCTGTTATCCGACCGTCGTCGAAAACTTGGAGGAACATATTAAGCACATCTGGATGTGCTTTCTCAATCTCGTCGAGTAAGACAATGGCCTTCGGGTTCTTCTTCAATGGCTGCGTCAAGGCACCTCCATCACCGTATCCCTGGGAGAAAATGTCATTAGAAGATACCAGTTTATTGGTGGACAAGGCCGTGACTTACTACATAGCTCTTCGGGGCACCTGGTTTTTGCGTCAGTAGAAGAAAACCGATCGCACACGAGTGATACTCTTACCGATAAGATTGTACGCCGAATGGCGCTCCTGATATTCGCTCATGTCAATACGAACAAAAGCATGTTCCTTTTCAAGCTGTTTGACGCGGTCACCATTGTTCGTCGAAAGCCCGTTCTGGCCATGAATGAACAGAGCTAATTGTTTAGCTAGCTCCGTCTTTCCGACGCCAGAGCTTCCAAGAAAGAGCATCGTGAGTGGTCGATCGGGGTCGACCCACTTCCCTTCCCGTAATCGGACTGCGTTCGCCACAGTTCGTATTGGACCTCGCTGACCCACAAGCGTCTCTTCCAATACCTTTTCGAGGGAAAGGAACGATTCTACAATAAGAAATTTATGAGTTAAACAAATCGTGGAAAGGAAGAGTATTTAGCTACTTACGGGCGGGAGGCTTTGGAGGTGGTACGTCGACGCACTCCTCGCGTTTGACTTCAAGCAAAGGCTCCTTGGTGTTGGCGTGGCATTCTCCCCAGTCAGACCAAGCATTCATGCCGATACGCTCGGCCTCCTTCCACGCGTTTACGTCACCATGGCATACACTCTCCTCAACAGCCATCTTCCTCTTTTCCTCTTCCGCGACGCAGAGGCATGAGAAAACGTTCTTTATATGATCGTAATTCTCACTCTTCGGATAGAACAGATCCTCCGGTTTCCGGCCTCGGTAGTCCTTGATGTTCCAATCGGCGCCGGCCTTGATTAGCAGAGTAATGATGTCTAAGTCCTCTATGAGACAGGCATAATGCAGAGCGGTCGCATCTTTCACATGTTTGTGTGGAACGCCTGGAGGTGCGAATGACGAGAGGGAGGCTTCACACGACCAGATCGAACGGTTATCATATTCGTTGATTAAAGACGGGCATATTGATAAAAGGTGCTCCGCGAAATAACGACGCCCCCGAACAACAGCAAGGTGCAAAAGAGAGTAATCGTAATACGTAAACTTCGAAGCGAGTTGTGGCCGTCGATGTAAAGCCCTAGCGTAAATGTATTTCACTGTTCGAACTGCCGACTAATTTCAACTGGGATGCTTACTGCTTAAACAAGTCGTACTTATCCTGTCGTATCAAGTCCGCTACATCATCGATATTTGCGTACTCTAAAAATAGACTGTCAGAAAAGCAATATGCATATAACCGACTCGGTCCACATACCGTTGTAGAACTCGTGTCGATCACGCCAATTATTGTATAGGTAACTGAATGCAGTTGCAATGTCTAAGTCTCGCTGCATATCGAAATAATCGATAGGCTCCCGCTGCCATTCATCCCGTGCATTCAGTAATGCTCCATGATGGGTAAGCAAATTGATGATATCGGCATTGCCAATCATGCATGCATAGTGAAGCGGTCTCGCCCCCGTTGTACCATCAACGTGTAAACCAAGCTCTCTCTCCAGGTCGGGAAAGAGCACAGAAGTGGTGCCTACTTCATACACAGCATTGACGTCTGTGTTTGGACATGAAAGAATCAGCCTGATCAGATCAATGTCACCTGACAGGACAGCCGCGTGTAGTGGGAACCAACCACCCCTATGCCGTTTGCTCACGAGGCAGGGAACAGCTTTCAACATACTGTGAAGGAATTGGTTAAAGTCGTAAGACTGTTAGTTAATCGAATGCATTCTTACCACGAAACAGCCTCGCAGTCACGACGTACGATTGCCCTGCATAATTGTTGAACAGCACTGTCCAGAGAGCAATCATATACGCCGAAGGTAGAAGTCGTGTCTTCAGAGTCCGTTTCAGAAGCTGGACCTCTGCTTGGTATTCCACCGAGACAACGACGGCGTTCCAGGCGCGACGCCCGGAGTTGAGTGTATAGACTTTCAAGCGAGGTAATACCCCGAACTAGCGCCAACAAGAACGAGACTAGCTCCTTTACAATGGCAATAAGCAAAAATACTTGGCTTGCTGCACCAGAATTAGGCCTGAGGCGAATGTGCTCGGTAGTAGAGGTTTTGTGATCCATGGTGAGCCTTGTTTAGGTCCAGGTAACCAAGTATGTTGTGCCTGCTTTATATGACGTGTGTCCAGCATCCGTGCTGCAACAGCGATGTTTTGGGCTGTAAACAGCATGAATAATGCACCAAATGGCTTCACTGCAGGTGACAAAGCTCACTTACATTGGCAATGTATTGCCGCGGATCGAACGCGTTGCACGCTTGTGAAAGCTAATTTCTAAATGTTCCGTGGAACAAGGGGAACAAGCGGTTTGGCGCCCAATCCTGTCTCCGAGTGGTCACGCGCGGCAATTGGTGGTCAGTGACCTTCGCAGTTTGTGTGCCAAAGGTAGTGGAAAATGATGTTATCGTTACTTTTAATAACCGCGCCACAGACGCGCAGCGACGATAAGGGCGTAAATGTAAGACATCGGCAGGCTTTCTACGTAATAAACGCGGTGAATTCCGTTATAGAAGTATTTGGTACGAAATAAATTGGCCCACGCGCAATTCAATTCCACTGCAACTCGGGCGTCTATCAACTGTTATCGATCTTCCTGTGTCTCTGTGTCGGCGAAACTGCAACAGCCTCGACATGCCGGTTTCTCGAAGCCATCATCTTCGATATTAAACCAATAAGTGGGCAGGATCACATCTATTTAATAAAAGACCCGGGAATGAAATCTCGTACCATTTCACGAAGAAGTCCCATCCCACCAAGCACTCCACACAACCAAAAGTTTCTGTCACTTTCGCCGCTGTTTACCAAACAAATACCATGATAGGATAGGTCTGGAAAAAGGATTTCTGGCCCACTTTATGGTTGAAGCGACTGACGGTCAAAGTGGCACGGAAAGCAGGCAGTCAAATGGAAGGACGTCAGAAAGTACTGGCCAACTATGGCGACTTGCAAGCCGGGAAAGTCAAACGCCCAGAAATTGGAAGACTGTCTTCCACCGATTTCAATCCCGTTCCTGCACGTGCAGACAATGACTTCCCATGCCTCACCAAGCAGGAGGACGCATGACCTATTTACAACCTCCATCCAGATTCCACTTCATGCCTTCCGCTTGCATTTCTTTGTCTTCGCAATGGCAGCCGCATCAACAACGTGCACATTTTGGACTATTCGAAACCATCGATTCGTTAGGCAGATCGCTGTTAGCAAGTTCTCCAAGCTGTTCGTCGAAAATACAAAATGGTCGAACGAGAGGGCTCATCAAATCATGTGCGACTCCGGATTTTTGGAAACTTCCCACACTCCGTAAGACGTAAAGGACCAGTTTTAATAATAAATTAATATCAAATATTATTTCTACATAGCTGTACATGAAACAAAACACAATTTCTGTTCTTATTCCCGTATACCAATTAATCTATCTTCAACAAGAATGCAGTTTACTAATTTTGAGCTTATTGCATGAATCACACTTTTTCAGACAATAAGTATAGATGGAACACAGATCTGTAATGGCAGTGCATTTTGAGATGCAGATACGTTAGTTGGTTGTGTTCTGGAATTTTGGAACTTGACTGGCAACAGTGAATTTGGGAACCTTATGTTATTTGGGTTGTTTCTGCTCACTAATCTCATCACAGTGAGAATATCTCTCTGCCAACTTGAGCTATTTTTTATTTTATTTTAAAATTTGCACTTCTTCCACCCTAACACAAACTATGGGTGCAACTAAGCAATCATATAGCTGGCACAAATTACTATAAATCCAAGGAATAACAGACACGATGATCACAGCAATGAAGATTAGGTAGTTCCGTCCACCGGGCCATCCTTTGGGTCGTTCTTTGGGCCATCCTTTGGGCTGTCCTCTGGACCTGCCTTAGGGCCGTCCTCTGTGCCGTCCTCTGTGCCATTTGGGCCATCCTCTGGAGTTTCCTTTGGGCCGTCCTCTGCATCCTCTGGGCCATCCTCTGGGCCATCCTCTGCATCCTCTGGGCCATCCTTTGGGCCATCCTCTAGACCATCCTTTGGGGCGTCCTCTGGGTCGATATCCAACTTGATATCACCAAGCTCATCGGTAGACAGGCGTGCCTTGTAGCTGAAAGAAAGGAAGCGATTTAGAAAATTTAGAAGGAAACAAAGATCAAACACGCTTACCCAGCAGAAATCCGACCCGAAATCTGCGCATCAGCAACAAGGTGAATAGCAATGCGTTGCACCTCGTGTGTAACAGAACGAACACCATAGTTTATATCATACGCAGTTGCCAACTTTTGCACAACTGTCCTTTGGTAAGAAGGGAAGTCGAGAGAAGAAAAGGAAAAGACACCCACCCTCTTCAGACCAACTCAACGTGATACTATGCTTCTCTTCTGCGCGCTTTGTCCATATACCAAGTTCACGTTCCACGACGGTCCCGATTTCCTCCTCACTGAGTGGAAGGAAGACAGCAATCTCGTTAATCCGTCCAATGAATTCGTCTCGCTTCAATGCACACTTGAGTTGCGGATGTATAGAGCGCGTGAATCCTCGAATAGCGTTTAAGTACAACTCTGGCCGTCCCTCAGTCTCTGCATGAGCTACAAGCCTGCGTAGCTCCGGAGACCTCTCTTTAATCTTGTCCGATGCGATGTTCGATGTCATAATGAAAATGGCGTCCTTGCAGTAGATCACGCCATCCTAGGGATGGATAGATACATTAAGCATTCCTCTGAGGATACTCGAAAAACTGCTAACCTTAGAGTCCGTTATCCGACCGTCATCAAATACTCGGAGGAACAAAGTAAGCACGTCTGGATGTGCTTTCTCAATCTCGTCTAGCAGGACAATCGCCTTCGGGTTTTTCTTCAACGGGTTTGTCAAAGCTCCACCATCACCATAACCCTAGAAAAACATTACAGATGTTTAATTTGGACATACGCGATGAAATTTGATGTAACGAACCACATAACTCTTTGGAGAACCTAGTACACGCATCAACAACAGCCATAGCCAATAAAAACGTCGAACTCACCAATAAGGTTGTATGCGGTATGACTTGACTGATATTCGCTCATATCGATCCGCACGAACGCCTTCTCCTTCTCAAGTTCTTTAATGCGTTCGCCTTTATTCGTCGCAAGCCCATTCTCTCCATGAACAAATAGTGCTAGCTGCTTCGCTAGTTCTGTCTTGCCAACGCCGGAACTACCAAGAAAGAGCATTGTAAGTGGACGGTCGGGATCCAGCCACTCCGCTTTGCGTAATCGGACTGCATGGGCTACTGCTTGAATTGGACCGCGTTGCCCCACGAGCTATTCCTCCAGGCGCTTTTCTAAATCGAGAAAAGACTCTAAAGTCTGAATGAGTCTATGCCCTACATGCTGAAATATAAGGAAAGAATAGAACGACTCACGAATTGGGACCCTAGGGGGTGAGTCGTCATCATCTTTATCACGTTGAGACTCTGAAGAGTCATCATCGGACTCGCAAGACTCAGACGAGCTTTCCGAATCGATGTGTTCCGGGTCGTCGCGTACATCACCATTTTCGGGCTGCGACTTCTCCGGCTTGCTCCTTTCCTCTTGAGCCGCACAGAGATCAGAGAAAAACCGCTTCACATGTTGATGGTCTGTACGTTTCGGATACAGCAGCTCCTCAGGCTTTCTGCCTTTACCGTCTTTAATGTTCCAGTCTGCACCGGCATTAATGAGTAGAGTGATGATGTCTAGATCTCCTGTGAGGCAGGCGTAGTGCAAAGCAGTTGCATCTTTCACGTATTTATGAGGAAAGATGGGAGGCGCAAATGACGAGAGGGAGTTATCAGAAGTATAGCTCGAACGATCGTCAATCCTGTTGATCAAGTCGGGACAGGTGGTCAACAACAGCTCAACAAAGGAACGGCGTTGATGAATGACCGCAAGGTGCAAAAGTGTGAAGTCGTAATATGTAAACCTTGAAGCTTCTTCAGGAAATTCAGACAAAGCCCTAGCAGCGCACACCTTGTCAATACCTAGAATATCGAGTATATCAACTAGGAACGGTACTGACTGCTGGAACAGAACAAAGTTGTTCTGACATATCAAATCTGCAAATTTATCGATATTTGCGCTCTCTAGGGCAAGTTAACATTACGTTTATCATATTCCGAAAAGATTCAAATAACGCACTTTTATAAAAGTCTTCTCGAGCCTGCCGCTCTGCGCATAATTCACGGAACTTGATCGCGACCTCCAAGTCATGTTCTAAATTGAAATACTCGATAGGTTCCTGCTTTTTCCCGTCCAGAGAATCGGGCAATGCCCCGTGCCGCATAAGGACATCAATGATATCTGCGTTTCCTATCATGCATGCATAGTGCAGCGGCGACGCCCCACTCGTACCATCAGCGCATATTCCGAGCTCGCTTTCAAGGTCTAGGAGCGCGGAATTGGTTTCTGATTCCCCTGGCTCATACACGGCTGTCACATCCGTATTTGGGTTTGAAAGAATTAGCTTAACAAGCTCGACATCACCCGTCAAGACTGCAGCGTGCAACGGGAACCACCCGCCTTCGTGTTGCCGATTAACGAGGGACGGTGCTACCTCCAATATGCTAAGAGTACTTTAGTCTCCAGATCAGTGGCTAGTCCGAAGCACTCTCACCGGAAAACAGATTTGTGATCACGTCGTACAAGTGCCTTAAACAGTTGCTGGATAGCACTTTCCAAGGGTCGTTCCTTGGTCCCCAGAGTGGAAGTATCCTGAGAATCCGTCGCAGAGTCTGGAGATTTGCCTCGAATTTTTTCGAAAGAGTCACTACCCTGCAAGAGTGACAAATGAAGCCGGGCGTGCAGGTCTTCAGGTGAGGCGGTGCCCTGAAGAGCTGGCAGAAGGCGTAAGACCAGCTCTTTGACAACTTCATTTAACTGCGCAACTTGGGTTGCTGCATCGGAATAGGACTTAAGAGAGATTTGCTCTGCGGGAGGAAGTGCACAATCCATGGTGGATGTGGTGAGGAAACCAGGCAGCCGATTATGCGACGTTTGCCTTTATAAGATATATGGGTATTATACGGCTGTGCAGAAATGGCGATGTTCTATCTTGTTGATCATATGAAATTATGCCGAACCACTCTAGTCAAGAGCGATAAACAACGCACGCCAATGCCACATTTCCATGAAGGCGTTGAGGACTCATGGCGAATCAGCAGCTAGACTTTCGTGTGGTCAATTCCCTTACTGTACCAGGTTGCTACTCAATGCTAACAAAGAATCAGCTATCTTTGCGTTTTTGGATAATGGCACCGGAAAATAATGACTTACTTCTGATGCGCATGTCGCAGACGCTCGGCGATGAAACGGGCTTAGAAGCAGATCTATGAAATCGTGAAATCGTGTTCAAGGAACCGAATGTGGGTGGTTGACTCGTAAAGTATTCGTTATGCTGTCCATGCATAGCTAATCCCGAAGGGACTGGCGTTTATCACGTAGTATCAGCCTCTAATTATGCCTTTCTTAAACCTCGTGCATCAATCACAGCCACGTTGTATTACTCTTAGAAGCAATCGTTTTTAGTGCCAGGACCGAATATCAACACGATGGAGTACTAAGCGCCCAGCTGATGCAAATCTAATCAAAAGAGTGTGCGCAGTTTGATGAATAGTGCATCAACCAGTCCGCATGCCAGTCCACGACTTTCAATTCCCAGAGAACTAGAACGGCCTTTCCACAGCCAGTTACTAGTACTATTTTCGTTTTATGAATCAAGGCAATGCCATCGTAAACGACTTCCGGGAGGAACGTGTCTGTGATCTTCTGTGAGATAGCGTGGACAAGTGGCTAGCGGGAAGTGATATTCACAGTTAGTCCTGCATTGCCCCCTGCACAGACATAGGCAAAAAAACCAGCCCCGAGGAACGACCACCCCTGGACAATTCAGTCTCTTTCCCTTCATAGATTGGCAACGTTCTTAAGAAGTGATAGGACTTGCAGCGAATGAGCATGCACGATAGAATCCACTATCAGTGGGAAGCTATTTGTCAGAATTGCGGGCAGTACTGCAGTAGACCCGAGAAGCTTTAGTCAAAAATGACAATGACTGAGTGAGGGAGTGCCTGAAAGTCGTAGCACGTGTCAAAGAGATAACGTGACACCACGTGAATGTGACAACCGCGACAACAATGAAGCGTGACGTCGCGCTTTGAAAGTCCGACACGACATAATTTCAATGCACAGCCACGAGTCGCTGGTGAATCTCCGTCGTGTCCTGGGTCCTTGGTTGCTCACCTTCACCTCACCTCGTCCAGCGTGTGGCAACGCGCAATTGTCCACTTAGCTGCTCGCCATGACTTGTCCACATTGTGGTGCACGTACTAAGCCGATTGACATCCCAGACTCGTACGTCCCTTTACCAAAAGATTTCATGCGCTGTTCTGATTTTCGCATATTTCTCTAAGCAGCGAGAAAGCTGAAGGTGATGCTAAAAGGCCGTGTATCTCGTAAGCTATTTTCCGGTGTAGACACTCTATCGATGGCTAATCTTCTCCACAGTGAATCGGAGAAGAACTTGTATCATCAAGGTCATGGCTTTGCCATAAATCTCGAGGATCTCCGGAAAATCTTCCCCCACGACGTTTTTGAGCAAGCAACGGAAGTAGCCCGACGTAGACGCCCAAGGTCTGCGAAAGAAGTTAAAGAAAGCAACCGCGAGATTGAGGCGTGTATCGACCTGCCGTTACGGAGAGTTTTGATGAATATCAGCGAATACAATAAATATTCCTCGCGAGGCCCAGGGTGCAGAGTCGCGGAATTGTTCAATCACGTTGGTCGCACAATGTGCCAGGGGTATGCCCCTTTGGGAACATCACCACGACGAGGATTCAGCTGTCGCTTCGGATTCGGGTCGACAGGCAAGGGGATGTCCGACCTCGATCGTAGGCAAAAGCCGGACTTAGTCTTGGTCGATCAGGACCTTGTGGACAGTGAGGATGTAACCTGGAGAAATGTACATTGTCCAATTGTAGTCGTCGATGGTATCTCTGGCCTGCAGTCAGGCACAGATCGGCTCCTTGGCTTCGCCCATCACATTTTTAACAGCCAACCCCGAAACTTCGTCCTGGGCGTTGTGTTCCTTGGCACGCACTTCACACTAAATTATTTCGATCGTTCTGGTCATTATTCTAGCATACGATATCGTCTTAGGGAAGGAAATGCCATTGACTGGCTCCTTGCCGGCTTTTTCTTTGCGGACGAATGGCAACTTGGTCATGATAATTCCTTGGTACGGAAAGATGGTGAATTGTATGTTCGTGTGAACGAGGAAGAGTACCTCGTCAAGGAAGAACTGGATCACCATACCCAAGTGTGGAACATGTTCGGCGAGAAGTCTATTATTCGTGTTGTCGAGCGTGATGGCAAGACGTACATCAACAAGGACGTTTGGCTCGATAAGTGGTCCAATCGTGATTATCAAAAACATCGTAACGAAGCTCAGATGATGGAACGGATTTGTGGCCTAGAAAACGTCGCTCAACTCGTCAACTACTGCACCGTAAAGTATCCTGCTCCTAACGGCAATCCCGTCTCTTCACGGAGATGCAGGGGATGGCTTGATGATATAGGGATACCATGGGGATTAATAGACGCAGCACATCCCGAACTAATCCATCATCAGTTGATTATATCTCCCTACGGAGACAACATAAGTACCTTCACGTCCTTGGAAGAGCTTGTTTCTGTCTTTCGTGACATTACTCGAGGTGAGTAGGCATTGTATCCGGTTGACATATACCAATCCTGTCTAATGTGTTTCAAATAGCCATCAAAGAATTAGCAGGGAAGGGTATGTACCACAGGGATGTCAGTTATGGAAACATTGTCCTTGCGCAGAAGCCGGATCAGCCAAGTGAATTACGCACGGGTTATCTCATCGACTTCGGGCAGTGTGTAGTTAACCAGCCTGACCATGGAAGTGATCCCGCTGTACGTGTCCTTGCATACTATTTTCGTCTACGATAGTCATTAACTATGCTAACTAGGGAACTGCAATCTTCATGGCGTTGGACGTCCTTTTTGCGAGCAGTATGGGTATCAAGATCGAGCACCAAGCGATGTATGACCTAGAGTCACTGCTCTATCTTTTATGCTGGCATTGTACAGCATCCCTTGGCCCGAAGACGCCTTACAAATCCAGTATGAAGGGAACTATATTGGACAGATGGAGAGTGGATGGTTCTTCGGGGTCGGAAAGATGCAGCAGGTTATTCCGCGTTAAGTATACGGATATCATCGACGACGAAGCCTTCGAAACGAACGTACTTGCCAACTTCCAGCCGTACTTCCACGACTTAATACCGTGCGTCAGGGAGTTACGCAAACTCTTGTGCCATCCAGTGTATCGTTATTCTCCGAAAGACATCATACCTCCTCATAACTTCGATGAGATCCTGAACGAGGAACGTCATGCCATTTCAAAGTCTGTGCTCACGGAGCACCATTATAGCTTCGATCCTGATTGGGCTTGTTACGTTGGGGCGGAGATAGACTATGTGGTAGACCCGGCCCTGAAGATTTTTGAAGACACCTTAGCTATGATTCGGCGAAAAGCAAGAAGAACTGATGACCGTGATGGAGAGACGAAGGAGGGCGTAGTGAAAGGTGTCGACGAGGATGGTAGAAGTGCCTTTCCGTTGTCCAATCCCACCGAAGCCGAAAGAAACAAGGAGGGTGCAAGGTCTGGAGTGCAGCAATATGCAGAACAGCGAGCGAAAAGAAAGCGTGACTCCGACCAAAGCTCAGTCGACTCTGGATATGTTTCGGGGTCACGAATATCCGCTGTGGAGACGAAACGGCGGAAAATACGCGTAAATTCAGCGAGGCTGGACGGAGGAGTTTGAGACCTTGCATGATGGGCGTTATACCTTGCCTAAGGTGCTGGGCAACCAAGTCGACCGACACTCATTGTAGATTTCCAGCCAGTGACAGAAGCCGGAGTTCGTATCTCGCTGTCATTATTTTTTCTTCTCTGCAATTCAACAACCACAGCTGATCCCTTGCATGGATTTCTATTATACAGTCATTAACTGTTCCTTTGAACACCAACTTTAAATTTGATTGTATTTTACTCTACACAAAAAATTAGGAAAAATTAAGCTGTAATTAGGAATTAAATGGCAATAAGAGCATGCCTGAATTTTTTCAGGCCATTAGGATTTGTAGAAAAATTAAAATGAATGTAGTAAAAATGAGAGGATTTGTCACAAAAACTGCTCCTTTGAACACCCTGTGACACAGTGTCACGCTGGCACACATTCATCCTCCTCACCCCTATGCTCTCAACTTGTGCTCCTATGTTCACTCTCAGCATGCTCCTCTTGCTTTATTTTGTATGCACAATTGTTCTATGACTTTATCCACAGCTCTAGGTGCACTTCCAGCCTTGTTCATCACACCTACACAGGTCTGGGTTGCATTTACCTCATCCAGACACTACTTCTTCATATGTAGTACTGTTCATGCCCCTCTCTCATAGTAGACACTCCTGGACTTGTTTCTTTGTTGGTCTAGATAGTCTAGGGCTCTAGTAAGCCTTTAGAAGCCCCTCTTCCTTCCACATGGTGCATTTATCTTGCTATTTGGCAAGGTCTTTGTCATAGTGTGTCTTGATTTGTTTCCATTTGCTTTCAATTGTATCATTGACATCCTTCTTCCTTTTAGCCTCCTCCTTTCATACATGGGCCTCCTTCTCCTCTCTATCCTTCAACTCCTTCCTCTGTCTGAGCTTTTCCCTGGTCTCATCTGAGGTCATGATCTTTAGCATTCCATCATTAAAAACTCATGAGTTCTCTGTTGTTTTTCCTTTCTCCTTCTTGTATAGGGCATTCTGGAGCCTAGCATTAAGAAGAGAGGCTAGAACAAGCTGTGCTTGAGCCCCTTCTGTAATACTATGACTGATTTTGATGTGCTAACATGCCTGAGTAATGTTCTTAGTGAGTTCCTTGACTTCTGCTCCAAGTTCTTGTCCTGCTAACTGATCCAAGCACAGGTCCATAAGCTTCCAGTCTGGATCTTCAAGATGTGAAGGAACCTTCTCTAGTACAAGTGGTGGAAGTGTTTCTGAAGAGGTAAGTTGTTCTTTCTTTACTAGAAAACTTTCAGACACTAACATTACTAGTAATGAGTACATTAAGCACATTTGTTTTGTTAGTGTGTACAGGGATGGATCAATCACTAGATTAATGATGGGAACCTGTAGCAATGTAATAATACTACTACTATAAGAGCTGGCATCTGGATAGGTCTGTAGTGGTGGTGTAATAATACTACTACTATAAGAACTAGTGTCTCAACAGTCTTGAATGTGAGATGACAATACAGAAGGTGTAGTTACTAGCAGGTGTGTTGATACATCAACATCAAAGCTTATTGGAGGCTGATGGTGAAATACAGCCATAATACAATGGACTAGAGTAGACAGTAGTAAGGGAAAGGAGGAGGATATAGAACCAACTTTGCTCAGTTGTAACTGTTCTGGAGAAATGACATCCTAGTTGAATGAATGTATTCCTGTAACACAGAAGGCAGATTGAATAGTATGCTAGTCAAAGGCAAGTAGAAATGCTCTTCCAAACAGTCCTAAAAAGTCTTACTTTCCTACACATTGTAATACATGTGTTTCAAATTTGTTAATAAGATTTCTCCAAATCTGTTTCATCTTAGCAAAGCACACTACATCCAAGCCCTATAATGTATGCATGTAATAAGGTGGGTATGTAAGAATACAGACATTACTTGTAGCAGCCACATTAAGAAGATTAAGAGAGTAATGAGAGTTATAACTATCAAGAATGAGAACTCAAGTATGTCCATTTGCCTGCTCTCTTATACTTGGCTCAAACTGATTCTTGTTAGGACACAAACATTTATCAGTATATATAGTGTGGACCAGGTGTTAAGCCAAGCTTGACATTGTACCCTTTTGGTGAAGAGGTTCTATGTATAGTCTACTATATATAGTAATCCCTCACATAATGTCAAGCTTAGAGCAGTCAGGGGTTCAATCCTGATGTAGGGTTGTCTGTGAGTAAAAGTATTAGGCTGAGAATAAGCTTCCTAAAAGGGGGGGAGTGAATTTCTCAGTTACTTGGAATACTAGGGCCAGAACTCTATATTAGGATATCTCTCCCTACCTCTAAAGGCTGTCAAGGTTAAGCTAGAAATAGTAACCCTTGGGGTCAAACTCTATATACTGGTCATGTGAGGACACATGACTCTAGAGAGGAGAGTAATGTTAGGACACAAACATTTATCAGTATATATAGTGTGGACCAGGTGTCAAGCCAAGCTTGACATTACACCCTTTTAGTAAAGAGGTTCTATGTATGGTCTACTATATATGGTAATCCCTCACAATTCTGGAACCAGTCTAGAGCAATTTCACTGTCAGTCCAGCCATTAGGAGAGCAAGTAAACCTATCAGGCAAGTTAGTCTCTTTCTTTTAGAAAGTATGTTTACTTACCTAGTGTTTACAACATTATTTTCTGTCCATTTAGACCAGATATTCTGACCTTTGAAGATGATAACTGGCTTCAGGTAAGTGCCATTAGCACAGATTGTAACAATAGCAGTTACAGTCTCTCTATTTGCCCCTCCTTGCTTGTGCTGAATCCTTTTCCCTCTAGCTCCAATAACACACCTCATACTATTATTGGCTGGAGGAAACCCAGACTCATCCATCCCAAATATGTTCTCAGGTAAGACTCCTTTCTTTATAATTTTGTCCTCTACAATGTCAAACCACTTATGAACAGTTGTAGGGTTCAATCTGTTTGCTTGTTGAATATCCAGAGGAGAACTCTAGTAAGTCTTCAATTCATTATAGTGACACTTGAGGAATTGCTGAACAAATGTAGGTCCACACTCCAAGTACCCAGGTCCATTTTGTACCTCAAGCAAACAGTTTGCTGTATGTTGAACATCATTGCAAGTGAAGGGGCAGCCTTGGTCAGAAGAAATCTGTATTAGTTGAGTAAGTGCTGTTTCATCCTCCTCACTTAGCTTTGTCTTTGAAGTATTAAACTCCAAAATAGACTTTTTTCCAGCCACCCTATTTCTTAATGTACCCATCATCACTCCTTCAAACATGTCAGCGATTTTTCGGAGCCCTCAATGCTTGTCCAGTAGCTGTTCTAGCTTGGCCTGATACATTTCCATAGCAGCAACAATATTTTTTTCTTTTTTTCTTTTCCTTCTCTTCTTTGTAGCAATTTAGATTCAGCAGACTTTGTCATAGATGTAGAGTTGTTAGAGAATGAGGAAACAAGAGGAAAAAAAGTGTATTTAGCATAACAGACTATAGCTTTACCGATGTGTCATTAACCTAGTGTTTTGAGTAATGAGGTCATTCATGCTGATCATTTTTCAGCTGTCACGCTTTTAGAGTAGTCTCAACAAATTGTTCAATATTAATTTAAATACACACTCAATATCCATAATAAAAGATACAAATTGTAACTATGATACAGAAGAATACAAATATGTAGTTTTAAATTTGAATTATTGAGCAGAAGCATCTCAAAAAAAAGTTGTTTACAGTCATATAATTTGAATTCACTCATTTTTACTGGTTTTGATTTTCTGTACAAATAAATACTGAATATTTTTGCTTCAAAATTCATATACTTAAAGTAAAAGTATAGCTCTAAGTAATTCTATTTTTTTGAGATTTTACAGTAAGTTGTTGTAGAGTTAAGGGGGGGTGTTCAAAGGAACGGTAGTGTTCAAAGGAACGGTTAATGACTGTATTGTACCATCCCTTCCGCTTCTTCGTCTTCGCTAACTTTATACCATTGTTATTGGTGCTGAAACGGATTCGTACGCCATGTTCTTCACTTCATGATCGATTACAACTTGTATGTAGCAGAAATAAAGCAAAGGAATTAACATTGCTTAGAATAAAATGACGTTTTCCATCACCAAAGACTTGCGTTACTTAAAAAAAAAATAATGACAACAAGAAAATCCGAATCCGGGATGCATTGTCACAAGTACCTACGTCACGGACACGTTATGGCTCCCCGCTTGCTTAACAACTCGAAGTACTTTTACTAGCAAATTATCATACTCATCATGGATTCTTCAGACCTGTATCACGTTAGGCAGCAATTCACATTAGGTACTGCTCATATTATGCTTATGATGTAAATTTAGTTGACTTTTCATTTGTTAGGCGCGTACAAGACGCTTGCAAACCTTACACTGCCAGATGCATCTTCTCCAGACCACGATGCTTTCCTTCTCTACAAAGCGCGCTCGCTAATTGCTCTCGGAAAGGCTAAAGAAGTCTCTAAGTTCGTACCTGTCGAGCCGGAGTCACTTTCGTTGAAAGCTGTGCGTGCACTTGCGCGGTTCGTGCAGGCAGAACAGGAAGAAGAAGACAAGGACGTTCCCTTGGAAGAGCTACGTGATTTGTGCGTGGAGGTGGAAGGAGAAGATGTAGATGTGAAGGAGAGGTGGCAGGTGCGTGTCCTCGCTGGAACTGCCTTTGCGCGAGCTGGTGAAGTGGAGGAGGCGTTGGAGACGCTTGGGGTGGGGACGAATAATGAGAGCCTTGAAGCGTATGTTTTCTTCTACTAGTGCTTTCCAGACTAGCTGATCGAATGCGTTGCAAATGTAGTGTATCCCTTGTCGTTCAGATTTACCTCTCAATCTCACGCGCAGACCTGGCTAAGAAGGAGCACGCTCGTGCACTCAATTGGGCAGAAGACGATCTCCTCTTACAGTCTATCGAAGCCGCTATTGGCCTTGCGACGGGATCAGACGCATATGCGGATAGCAACTCATTCTACACCGAGCAACTTGGTAACCCATCCTTGGCGTCAACACATCTACTTGCTTCCCGTGGTGTTGCACGGCTGTTACGTGGTGAGGTTGGACCAGCGCGTTCAGACTTGGAAGAGGTCCTGAAGGGCGACGAGGGTGGAGAAGGTGAGGAAGAAGCGTTATGTGCGAGCGTTGTTGCTGCAGGACTAGGTGCTAGCAAGAAAGGCGAAGCAGATGAGTTATTCACGTAAGGATTCCATTTTTCTTCAATGCATCAAAATACTGATTTTTTTTTAAATTTGTTTCGCAGTCAACTATCTTCGAAATACCCGACAAACCCACTCGTCCGCGACGTTCAAGAAAAGAGTGCTTTGTTTGACGAGCTAGTAACGAGGATAGAAGTACCGCCGTCGGCTGTACCCTCTCGCGCTTAGACTAATGTGAGCTTAAGTTTGACAAAAAGCAAATTGACCTTAACCTCACGTAATTTTGATAGACCGCCTGTACTTTATTTTGATATAAATCCCACAAACAGGGCTGTTTAGAAGTTCGAGTATATATTATTACCGGATGCCACTGTTCATCACTGCGCTTTGTTCACTACATTTTGTCGAGTCATACTGTCTTACGCAGAGCACATGCAAATGCTCAATGAGCCTAGCCGATGGACTTTAGTCCGACTACAACGTCCAGAAAGCTAGAAAATGCAGCCAACGTGGGGCATGGCCTTCAACTCGAGTCCACAAAAGCAATTCCCCAAAGCAACAGTGCCAGGTTCATACTTTTACTTTCTTAACTGTGTTCAAGCAGAAAAATGGCAAGTGATAGGCTATATAGACCGGCTGGTAAGATTTTCGCATATGCAAATCTTTGCGAAGTTGACTGCCATATTTCCCACGTCAGGTCGTCTCGAAAGTTTCCATATAGCGTGTCAAGTCCTCAAGCTTGACTCTACTGTCATCGTTGCTGGACGATTTCTCAATACCACCAACGAACAGACGCGTTTAACGAAAGAACAAGTGTATCTAGCGCTTCTCCATGCATTGCGGACACACGCTGCGCTTTCCGCGAGGGTCATACCAACCATACGAAAAGTTACGAGGGGGACTTCGAAAGCGATATACGCATTCGAGAGATTGGAGATCCTCGATTTGGAAGGTGCTGTTCGTTTCTTAGACGAAAAGGAAGAGGAAGAGAATCTCGCAAAGATCATGCAAGACGAGTTCACGCGTCCTCACCGTTCGGATGGTGGTCCCAACACACCATTATGGCTGCTAACCGTCATTTCACGGAATACCGTCCTTTTTGCATGGCATCACTGTATTGGAGATGGACAGAGCGGTATCGCGTTCCTTCGTACTTTCCTCCAGGGACTCAACTCGTCTGAAGATGTTCCCGCTGATTTCGATTGGAGAGCCGTGAAGACACCAAACACACTCGAGCTTTTACCAACACTCGAGACGCTTACGGACCTCTCTGTCTCATTACGTACCCTTATTCCCAACATTGCAAAGCTCTTCATTCCTGCCTCTTGGACAAGCGCACGACGCACATGGACCGGCGCACCTGTCTCATCTGCACCTTGGCCTTTCCACACACGTGCACGTATTCTATCTATCCCTCCGGAAAACAGCGCACGCATGCTGGCTGCTGCAAGGGAACACGGAACGACGCTTACTGCGGTGCTTTACCTGCTTTCCACTGAGGTACTCGCAAGACTAGTTTCGTCTGACAAGCAAAACAGGAAGTACGACCGTCTCGAATGCAGTATTGCCATCTCGCTCCGTCCACTTGCAAATCAACCGCTTACTGCGATGGGAGACTTCGTCTCTGTGTATCACGCGTCAGAGCGTCTTTCCTCTTTCCCTTCCCCTTACCCTTCCAGCAAATCCACTTCGAAAGGAAAAAAGGACGTAGACGCAGACTTTAACTTTGACTGGCAACGAGCGACATCGTTCTCCAAGGACCTACATGCCTCGGTCCCGAAAACACGCGAAACTGTTGGTTCATTGAAATACCTCTTCGGGAACTACAAAGGTTACTTCAAAAGCAAACTCGGGAAGAAACGCGAAGGAAGCCTAGTGCTTTCTAACGTTGGCGCATTCAAAACAAATTCAATCTCGGGTGGCAAAGCTCAGGCAGGGTGGACGATCACGGAGGCGTATTTCGCACAGGATGACTGTGCAGTCGGACCAGCAGTTAAGATCAACGTGATAGGATCTCCGTCCGGCGGTGTTAACATTTCCGTTACCTGGGGAGAAGGTGTCGTTGAGGATGAGTTTGGGGACGTGTTCGTACGCGAGTTTGGCAATGCGATCAAGAATTTTAATTCCTTATTGGCGAGTACAGATATGAAATCTCCTTGACTTACAGTCAATCTCTTCCGGGATCGTGATTTCATTCGATTTTCATTTTGTCTATGTCCCCTTCGAATAACGACAATCTTGTGGATTGACTATCTAGACTCGACTGTGAATAGCGAATCGAAGTCTGGTACACATCCTTGGACAAAATGATTCTGGTTCTGAACTCTCAGTACAGTAATAGACATTCATCTAACAGTTCAATCTTTCCTATACGACCACGACCTCCGTACTCAAATACTGCCCTTCGATATTCCGAATGAACTTGGCGCGTAACTTAATACGTTCTAAGGGAGTACGTCAGAGTCAGAGTCTATTTACAAGTAGATACGCTTACCAGGAGTCGATGCTTATAGAGTCAAACTGTATGGTTTGATGAGCTGGCGAGTCGAGGATCGAAGTATCATATACCATTCTGCGCTCAGACTAAGCCTTATGTATTTACTTTTAAAAAATCCCACATACGGAGATTCTAGAAAAGTTTATACTATGAACGGATACTAACATTCCTCACTTGGATACTGCGATCATTACTGCATTTTGTTGAGTCATTCCGCTTTACGCTGAGAACGTCCGAGAGTATTATAGCCGATGGACTTATGTCCGACCACAATGTGTATCAGAAAACTACAAAATGCAGCCGAATTGCAAGCAAGCTGACTTTCAACTCAAGTTTCTCAAGGGAGTTTCTCTTAAATAGCTCGTGTCAGATCCATACCTTTAGCCTCCTGACGTTGCTGTAAAAATGGCAAGTGATAAGGTGTACAGGCCAGCCGGTGAGATTTTCAACTCGCGAATCGCATACAAATTTGACATTTTGCTTTATTCGCGTCAGGCTTTCTTGAAAGCTTTCACATAGCGCGTCAAGACCTTAAGCTCGACTCTAGTGTCATCGTCGCTGGCCGATTCGTAAATGCTTCCGATGAACACACGCGTTTGACAAAGGAACAAGTGTACCTGGCGATTCTTCATGCACTGCGTACACATGCTGCACTTTCTGTGAGGGCCGTACCGAGCTCAGGAAAAGCTACGAATGGAAAGACAAAGGCTGTATACGCACTGGAGAGATTGGAGACCCTCAATTTAGAAAATGCTGTTCGTTTCTTAGACGAGGAGGAACAGGATCTTGCAAAGATCATGCAGGACGAGTTCACCCGGCCTCACCGTTCAGATGGTGGTCCCAACACGCCATTGTGGCGACTAACTATCACTTCTCGGAATACCGTCCTTTTCGCATGGCATCACTGTATTGGCGATGGACAGAGCGGCGTCGCGTTCCTCCGTACTTTCCTCGAAGGTCTCAATGCCTCTGAAGATGTTCCTGCTGACTTTGATTGGAGAGTCGTGAAGACACCAACAACCCTCAATCTGATACCACCACTTGAAACGCTTACGGACCTCTCCGTGTCATTACGTACCCTTATATCTAGCATCGCAGGACTCATCATCCCTGCCTCCTGGACGAGGGCACGACGCACATGGACAGGAACACCTGTCTCCTCTGCACCATGCCCGTTCCACACGCGTGCGCGCGTTCTCACCGTCCTTCCGGAAAACAGTGCGTGCATGCTAACTACCGCAAGGGAACACGGAACAACACTTACAGCGGTACTCTATATGCTCTCTGTTGAAGTGCTCGCAAGATTAGTTTCCTCAGATAAGCGAAATGCGAAGTATACCCGTCTCCAATGCAGTGTTCCCATATCGCTCCGTCCACTTGCAAATCAACCACTTACTGTTATGGGAGAATTTGTCTCTGTATATCATGCTTCAGAGCGTGTCTCCTCCTTCCCTTCCTCGAAACCCATCGCCAAATCAAATTCGAAGGGGGAAAGGGACACGATCAAAGAGATCAACTTCGACTGGCAACGCGCTGCGTCGTTCTCCAAGAAACTTCACGCCGCAGTGCCCAAAACACGTGAAACCGTTGGTTCAATGAAATACCTCTTTGGGAACTACGAAGGCTTCTTCAGAAACAAACTTGGGAAGAAACGCGCCGTGAGCTTGGAGCTTTCTAACGTTGGTGCCTTCAAATTGGAAGCACCCTCGGATGGGGAAGCTCAGGCAGGGTGGACCATTACAGAGGCGTATTTCGCTCAGGATGATTGCGTGGCTGGGCCAGCAATTACACTCAACCCAATTGGATCTCCATCTGGAAGCGTCAATATTACTATAACGTGGGGAGAAGGCGTCATTGAGGACGAGTTCGCGGAGGCGTTCGTACGTGAGCTTGGTAATGCAATTGAGAAATTTAATTCTCTGTTGACAAGTATGAATGCGAAATCTCCTTAACTTGATGTTCTTTCTGAAACATAACTCATTTGATTTACTTCTTTTTTATCTACGTTTTTTGGATCACGACAATGCTGTAGTTTGGACATCTAGACTCAACTATGAATAACGAATTAAAAACTAGCACACAGTCTTGAGCGAAAGGGTATCAATACTGAGTTCATTCCTAGTCGTTGGTAAAAGCAGTTACTTTGTCATACAGCTTATTCGTGCAAGCTCGTCTATATAGTTGTCCTTGTATAGACGCAAAACCCGTTACATTTGGTGATATATCATTTACACTACACTGAAATACACGTCCAGGACTTGGTCCGGAGTACGTTTCACAACAAAGAACCTATAGCTACAGTAACCACAACTTCAATTGTCCAATGGGTATCAATCCGCCAAAAATCCTGTCTGGCTAATCCGACTCGACATCTACTTTCCTTCGCTTCGGCTCTATGATAACCTCTATCGCGACTTCATTATCCTCCGAAGCATAACCAGAGTCAACCGAAACTTCGTCAAATTCGCGTTTCCGCTTCGTCCGTGGTACAGATAACACTTCACGCTTCGCAATATCCATTTGATTGCAGTCTTCACACTTGTGGGCTGGCTCGGATCCAGCTCGCGTCTTCGAGGACTCGGAGTCACTGTCCATTTTGACCGCTTCATGGCTTAGTCCTCCACACAGCGTAGCATCGTCGCCGGAAGTAACTAAGCCTTCAGAGATCAACCCTTCTTCTTGAGCTGTTGTTCTGTCCTCTCCAATCGCTATGTTGTTCTCTTCAACTGGCTCAACGTCGAGTTGTTCGACTGCTCCTGAAACGTCTCCACTATCCTCGTTGGAAGTCTTGACACTGTCCTTGATATCCATGGCAGCATCCGGGGTATCAGATTTTGGCACCTTTTGTCGAATCATAGCCAAGGCATCATCCCAAACCTTCAAGACCTTATCCACAATATCCTCGTCGACCTTGAAATCCCAGACATAATTTTCTCCATTTTCAGGCTTAACCATCGCCTTATATGCGTTGCGTTCCCCATGCATGAAAGGTTTGCATAACTCTCTTATGCATGGGATCAAATCAGCAAAATATGGTTGGATATGCGCAATCACGTTACGTTCGAACCAGAAGTCATACGTGAGCAGCAAATACTTGTCGGTGCTGAGGAGACGGGACATTTCAGGCTCTAGTGGATTTCCGCCTACCCAGCTATCCACTATGGTGTCTTCAAGACAGTGATTGTACGTTCTGTTCGGACCAGAGCAAATCGTGCATACCCAGCACAAAACGTAGAACAGAGACTCAAGATCGTGATGAGCTCGATGACGGATATTAAGGTCATCACCAAGTGCACGTAAAACATCTACAGACATGAAGCAGGAAGTTCCCTGGGAGGGGGAAGGATAACAGTTAGAATGGAGTATGTAAGCCGGAAACGTCAAAACATCATACGCTAGGAACACTTCCAGCAGACGGTCGGCCAATAATACTTTTACCAAAATCTATTAAATAGCCTCTTCGAAGTCCGTCTGGATTATCTGGATCCGGTGCAAGAACGATGTTTCCCCAGCTGATATCGCCGTGGCAAATGTTTCTTCTATCTAGATCCGCTATAGCTGTACGAAATAGTTGGATCCTAAGTCAGCGTATGCAAATCTACGTTTAGATGAACTACGTACCATAAGCGACATCTCGAAGTGCCGAGACGAGCTCTTCCAAAGAGGCGAAGGCAGCTAACTTCTCACCGTACGGTGTCATGATCATCTGGTGATGCTTCAAAAACATATGCCCCGAAATCAACTTCGGAGATATATTCTGCCCTTCTAGCCATTTCTTGGTGAATTCGGTGGTGATATCTTCGCCACTGGGATGCTTTGCGATGTCATGATTCACCAGCTGAGCGACGTTTTTTATACCACGAATGTGTTCCATTATTACTGGTTCATTCATCTCGTTGTCCGTATCGAACCAAACATCCTTGTTAATGTATGTCTTTCCATCGCGTTCAACAACACGAATGATGGACCTTTCACCAAATATATCCCATACACCCTCATGATGAGGCAACGTCCTCCTGATGAGATATTCTTCCCCGTTAACACTCATGAAGTCATCGTCATTTCTCTTCCAGAACATGACATCGTAACCCAAATCTACGTCGTCTTCGTAGAACAGCACGGCAATCAAAACATCAATAGCGTCCCCTTCCTTGACTGTATACTGTTTGCTGGAATAATGGCCCGATCGATCAAAGTAATGCAGTATAAAGGACGTGCCAAGGTATACAACACCAATTACAAAGTTTCGGGGTTGACTGTTGAAGATATGGTGGGCGAAACCAAGCATCCGTGTCGAAGTGGACTCCAGGCAACCATCACACTCATCCTTGGCGACTACTACGGGACACACGACATCCCTCCAAGTCACCTCGTCGCTATCGACTTGGGCTCGATCAACCAAAACAATATCTGGTCTTTGACTGCAATCGAGATCAGACATCTTTTTCCCAGTTGCTTCAAAACCGAAGCGACAGTTAAAGCCTCTGGTTGGGAAAGTGATTGCTGCATTTGAAAAGCCGAATGCTTTGTCTAGCTCACGACCAATACCATTGAATAACTCTGCGAGCCTGCATCCTGGGCCTCGTGACGAATACTTGCTGTACTCGTTGGAGTTCATCAGAACCCTGCGCAGTTCTCTGCCTATACAATTCGAAACCTTTAATGCAAATTTTCTCTGTTGTACAATGGCAGGGTCATCATCGTAAGAATTGTAACAGTTCCAGCAGTGTGGAAAACCTGGCAGGGGAAAAACTTTGCGCAGAAGGTTGAGGCCTGTAAATACAGAGTGATGTAGCTTATACCGGTTCGCATCCTCATCACTGGAGACTTCAGTTAGCACACTTCGGCAGCCACAGATTCTTTGTCTAACTCACGAGGGTATCGGTCTGCCAGAACATCCAGCACATTCAACATCCTCACTTTCCGAGCTGCATTAGCATGTTAGACACCGACGTATGCACGAAGACAGTGTGACGAAATCACGTACGAAGCTAGGGTATCAACAGGCTTGGTGCGTGCACCGCCGTGGGGGCAAGTCATGGTATAGAGACGGTCAAAGAATCGGTAGGACTTCGAAAGTCACAGCAAGCTAATGCGGTTGAAATGAAGGTTGGAGATAAAGAGGCCTCAAAGACGCGTCCATACGTATTTATCTCCATGTTGTACGTGGCTCCAGAGTCGTGTCTCATAGGCTTCATCATCTAATGACTCGAAATTCAAGACGCGACGTCACGCTTCATTGTTGTCGCGTTATTGTCACAATCACGTGTAGTCATAGCTTTGTCTTCCGACGCGAAAATAATAAATTTCTGAATAATTTTGTGCTTTTAGTCGTGTAAGTAATACATGCAAGAGATGCAGATTTTCAAGTTCCGAACGTATGAGGACAAGAAATAAAGCATTGCAGCCATACAACAATCTATGCAGTACTAAAGTCACCGAAGCTACAAACTCCAACCAAACCGTCCTAAGCATCATACTATTATTGAAACAAGTCAGACGAGCTATGTTTAAGGAAGGAATAGAATATCGGCCGACCTGAAGAATTAGCGATGTGGCCCACGCTGTCGGATCCATGTTCTTGTCAAGATATTGATAATATTCCGTCCCATTAGCATTGTATCGGAACCTATTCAATTGCAATCAGCGCCTCATTCGCGAACTCCGAAACTTTCGCTAGCTTTACCGTTTCAGTGTTCCGGATACTCCAGGTGATCGACGAAGGTTCGGAAGAGCAAAAATGGTCTTCAAAGCAGCGCCCATAACCTAATTTGATTTATGTGTCAGTAACGAGGCAAAGAGGAGTACATGTGAGAACGTACAGAGTGTACGAAGGTATTCCCGAAAGACCTGCTGATACCATCCCCGGCAAGGTAGAGATCAGCTGAGCGAGTAACGTCAACTTCAGTCGGATTTGGGAAGACGTTGGGCTAGAAACCTCAAATGAGTACAAGCCAGAAATCCTTTATGACGAACACCCACGCTACGGTTCGCCTTTGCAATGCTCAAAAACAATCGCTCGTTCGTTTTCACAGAAAGTTGTCCAAGGTGCTTGTCACTCAATGCTTCCCCTGTCGCTAATCATTTAGCAACCATAAACGGGGCCGGAAAAATAACGCACTGTAAACTCCAGCAAACGGAGGGTCAATTCCTGTGAATATTGCGTCAATACAACTGTACACTATATGCGAGGGAGTGAACATACGCATTGCTTCACGAGCGAAGGCCGCCAAGATATCTACGTTCTCACCCGCACTTTCGATATGACTACGCTGGGGCGCATCAAGGTACAAATTGACCATATTGATCATTGCTGTCGAAGGATATATCTTAGTTACTAATGCAACCTAAGAGTTTTAAAACAAACAAACCTTGGGAGAGTTCAACTGTGGCAACAATAGCGACAGATACAATGGCATTGGCTAGCTCATCGAGTGGTTTGCCTGTCGCAACCATTTTCTGCAAGAATTCATGGCTAGGTTTCTTCGGCCCTGCGAACACCGACCCTAAGAAACCGATGAAAGATAACTAAGAAAACGTTAGTTCGAAATTACAGAAACGAAGGCGAAATGGATCTCTACCCTGCTACCGCTCACGGCACGCAAGTTTGTCTTGACGACATCATGAATCTTATTCATGTACTTGCGCGCACGGTCCTCGGTGTTAAGTTCCTTCTCAGGTTCAGTCTCCAGGAAAATGTAACTGAAAGCCCCTTTAGTCCATCGAACGAGAAACAAAATACAGGTAGACCAACTCATAAAGCGTGCCAAGCATAGTGAAGAGCTCCTCGTCGGTCCACTCTCCATCAGGGTTTTCAGCTGACTTGAGCGTGATTCCCGCCTAACAGAATAATTATGAGTGCTTGAGATTAGAATGTAAGTAAAGTCGGGCGTACAATTTCTGAAGCAACCCAATGGATAGGAATCATTTTCAATACAGTGGAGATATCAACGTTTTTCGTTTTCTTGCCAGCGAGGAAGTACGAGTCACGTTCAATGACGTAGCGAGCTTTTTCCTGGAAATGCTTGACGACTCCTTCCAGTGATCCCTGCGGACCGATGAGGATATTATAAACATCCTTCTGGTCGATCAGGCCTTCCTCATTCTGATCGAAAGTGATAAAGAAACTACACAGCTCATGAACAAACACGTCAAGTAAGAGAAATGCAAGTCGACGTACCCCTGGCCCTTTACCATTGCGCCAACACGATCCGCATACGGTGGCCGGAAGCCCGACACATCCTTCAGCATGCCTGCAACACTCGCATAGTCGCTAATGATATGCGTCACAGGTGCCTGCGTCGGACGGTCGAAGTTATACCGTTCTCGGACACCCATTTGCTTCGTGTACTTCTCCATTGCTTCGGGTGTCATAAGCGGGAACCATGTGAACGCCGAATCACTCGTATAGTGGCTTGGTAAATGACGCAAGAATAATCGTCCAAGCATGGAGCCATATCCAGGATTGGACGTATCCTTTTGACAGTCCTTAAGACCCCAGGCAGTATAGTTATATGGGGTCATGTCAGTCGTGTAGAACCGATCTCCTCGAGTCAGCGAGATGGCATCTGCGAGAATGGCACGAGAAATAGTGTATCCAGGACAAAGGCCAGCTCCATCTACAACAGGCTTAGTTTCTTCGCCCTGCAAACCAACTTGAAATGAATCAGTCCTCCATTAGCAAGCAGAGTAGCTTTTATGGATGGGAGTACTCACCATAAAGTTCCAGGTTGTTGATATCACCATAATACAGTCTGGAAGCAGCTTCCGCGATTTCGGGGTCCGGATTCCATTCCAAGAAACTCGAGTACGCTGAGGCAAACATCAATATGTGCCTACATAGGTCGCCATTATTTACTTACGCTTCAAACCCAGGAACTGTGAACCAT
Source organism: Fomitiporia mediterranea MF3/22 (assembly GCF_000271605.1). NCBI lineage: Eukaryota > Fungi > Basidiomycota > Agaricomycetes > Hymenochaetales > Hymenochaetaceae > Fomitiporia > Fomitiporia mediterranea. The sequence goes on from NW_006760386.1 coordinate 376,278, forward strand.
GATAAGTATTAGAATTTCGTAATCTAGAGGTGACACAACGACTTGCCTTTCGGAAGTCGTTGAGCGAACATATGCCCCATCGTCGGCTTTGCTCAATGCCCATGATCTCGTTCAGTTTCATGATAGCTGGTGTTCCACGGGCTCCGAATGACGCCGCATGATGAGTAGTCGCATCCTGCAAAATGCGAGCAAGGTCTGCGTCCGCGAATCGACCATCTTCCTGACGCTTCAAACTGAACTTCAATGAGCAAGGGACTTGAGTTCATAGAAACATGATTGGGTTCGCACCCGCCGAATGTCCAATGCTCGCAGTCAGGTTGCAATTGCTGAGCCTTTGCCGCAGCAACCTGGAAATCTCTTGGTGTAACCTCTTCAGGATTCTTGTCACCAAAGAATTGCTTAAAGGCTTGGCTGACCCATTGCTCATCCTCGACGCTCGTCGTTGCATGCCATCGGTAGAGGCAGTTGAATTCGACGCTCACGGCGTTGCCCTGTCCACGCTCAACGAACGTATGATCCTCCTTTCGGATTTCCTCGAATGGATTTAGGCTCCAACTGATGCCCTTGCGTACGAATCCAAGAATTGCAGAAAAGTAATCCGAGAATACAACGTTAGCAAACCAGCCACAGTTGATGAGGCGTGCAGTTTGGAAGATCTCCTCGTCTTGCTTTGCCAGCTTAGCTGTGCGCTTCGGGTCATCCTGAGGTATCGTGTTTGGATCTACCCATATGCCGCGCTCGTTAATGTCAAGTAACTTGCTTGCAATGAACTGCAAAAATATTAGTGTTTGCACTGTTGGTAATAAAAATAAAACTCTCACGTTATGGTTCCTGCTAAACAGAACGAGTAATACGCAGACAGCTGGAGGCAAAAGAAGCAGTCTGTCTTCCGCAAAGACATCCGGATGGAGCATGCCTCGGCCATCCCGTGCACGCACCTTGTCCTGAGATGCCTGGTCGACGCCATAAAGAGGCGATAGGTCGACATATGATGAAGTTTCGTTGATCGTCCAATCCCTATGCGAAGTGCGGAAACACGTGTGGATGACCAACGCAGCGAACGAGAACATAAGCGAGGATAAACCAGCTGGGTGTTTCACGAACTATATTCATGGGCGATAGTTAGTGGCTGGGCAAACCATAAAAATAGAATGGAAAACTTATACCTTCTCGCGTTTTAGAAGTGTATCGAAGACAAGTCCAGCATCAGGCAGCATGTGACCGGGAAGCGGATGAATTTGCTGCACACTTCGCGCATAGGGTGTGCCAGCTTTACCCATGTCGGGGATGCTCACGTTATTATGGGAACCATCGGCCCGGCGCCATTGATATTCGTTTGATACGTAAGTGGGAGGCGGATGTGTAAGATCGTTGTACACTGGGTTAAAACAGCGTCATTTGCATAAATTTAGAAAATGGGGTTCATTGATTTTGAATAAAAAAGACGATTCCAACACTTACACAGTGTGACAACCGCGTTCTGAAGCTTTGTTGCAAGTTGCGTGTCAGGTGGGGTATTCGCCATCAGCATGAGGACATGCTCGAGCTGCAGAAGAAGCAACGTCGACGTCAGAGAATAGAAGAGTCACAGATAGAAGATGGGACGCATAACGCACGAGCATTTTGCGGTCGTCGAGATTGTTGAGGTTTCCAACCGCGTCGAGCACACCAGAGATCATCTGCGGATCCAGGATAAGAGGGAGGTCTTTCTTCACCTATAATGTTGTCAGTCGTTATTGGGGGAAAACGCGTAATAGTACAGTCTTACAAGCTCCCTCACATCCTTGAGCGTCTTTAGGACACCTGAGTGTTTATCGTCACTCGATGTGCTCCCAGATACACTTCCACCGGCGGCATCGCCATTCTTGTTCTAGTTTTGAGTGAGACTGGCAAGATGATCATCTTCAGATAAAGGCACTTACGGATATTGTTGAGGAGCGACGCATGCTAAAGCGGCGCTGTAGAGAACTCATAGCGATGAAGGAGAAACTGGGGTACGGATAGACATAAGGACCTGCACTCTCGCTTTTTGAACTGCTCGCCAAACCGTAATTCGGGTCCTTGCGAGCGGGAAATCATGCGATCAATACAAGCATGGACGTTTGAACAGACGTGAAATCAGGTATGCCACTTGACACACATCTCAAGCCAGGAAACGAGGCGTTCCATAAATGTGGCATCAAATGCTCGTTCGTCATTTGTTCAAGGATGTTCTTCCCTTCGGTGGGCAGGCTCGGGGGTTGCTGCCGTATCGCATCTCAATACAGTTTACGATTTCCATATTTTGCCATTCGCGCCCTGATGTGGTGAGGCTTTCGATGGGTGGAGATTCGAGGCTAGAAGCCAAAATGCCGAGGAGCTTGGAAGCAGCAGAACCTGTCCTGTGTCCAGGTTGGAATTAATTTAGATCTGGACGTAAGCGTGACTATGCGTCGATCTGCACATGCCTCTTTCAGCCAATCATAACTCATTTGATTAGACTAGTGAATTGATGCATTTAATCGACGTCAATTGTCGAACGCTAGCACTCACCAGCATAGGTGTCCGGAAGTTAAAGAATCCGAACAAACCAGGCGTGGCAATTGCTTCGTATCAAGACTGTTTCACAACAAAAGTCCCGCTGGACATTACTGAACGCCGTGATAGACGGGTCGGAGTATTCCATCGAATTCAAATGGAATTGTCCTTGATCACTATAATCCAGCAGTTTTGCAGTGGCCGAGATGTTGTTTCTCACAGAGTGTACCCGCATATATACCCAGTACACTCCATATGACCATCTATACTCACTCACAGCATTCGTTCGGCTTCGCCGACCACAAAATTAGATTAGCGCTCTTCATTAATCGACAAGTACAGGCGATGGAGATTAGTCCCGCCGAAAATTCGCCCACGTTATTTTAGTTTACCGTAAATATTGCCTGAAGTTAATAATGCACGGTAATCAACGTAGCATCCATATCATCAATACTTACACCCGTACAGCGGTCTCTTGAGGCTAATCGATCATTAGTGACTTGACAGAGACAACAGTAATGGTAGGTATAGGATTATACTGCTCCGACATGGGACATTTGAGGAGTAACGTCCGGATTCCGAACCGATGTCCCGGAATTGTCAAAAAGTGCGTCGTTGTCTCACGTGACTTAAGTAGGGCACGTGGGCAGACGCGTCGCGCGTTTGTTCAATGTTGTTTGCTGGAACGCGACTCTGACGACTTCGACCACCATCGGGCTACTTACTGGCTTCTAGTCGTTCATCTTGTCATTTTCTTACAGTTTCTAGGTTAATCTAGACTAGCTTGGGAACTGTAATCCGTTCGTTATACCTGGCGCGATGACCACGTCAAAATCAAGCACACTCAAATCAGGGCTCGGGACAATGAAACGAGACTGGTCTGACAACAACTCTACTTTCACTGCACCTAGCTCGCAAACTAGCAACTCTGCATTAGACTCCAAATATTTTCGGGCCGCTGATGACAACGAGAGCAAGGCGAGACGTTTGGCGATTATGAAGGCTGCACTTGCTGAAGAACCAACTACCGGAGCTGAACCACTTAAAAGCTCGGCCATCGCTAACAGTGCAGCCTCTCGTGTTAACGACACAAGGAAGGGGATATCTGGACCGTCTACCTTCTCGAAAACTGCCAACACGAATGGCCATACGACTAGTCGAAGCTCATCACTTTCTAAAAGACCGTCGGATGGACACGAATCGGAGACTACTGCGAAGAAGAAGCGTATGCTACCAGAGAGCTTCACTCGCTCTGATAAACCTGTCAAACCTGTACCTCCATCACGTACTTCTTCCAGAGGTGCGGCGGCGACCATGGCAGTTATGAATGAAAGACGACAAGCTCGTTCGGAACGCAAGGCGACGGACAGGCCGGCCAAGATATTCTTGAGCAAGGAGCAACTGCGGATTTTAGAGCTTGTTCAAGAGGGCCATAGCTTGTTTTACACCGGGAGTGCTGGTGAGTAATCACCTATACCTCGTCTGCGCCACACTGAATAGTTCGGATGCAATCAGGTACGGGCAAATCCGTCTTGCTTCGTGAGATCATAAAGACCTTGCGCAAGAAATACGTCTCCGTACCAGATGCGGTTGCTATCACTGCAAGCACAGGTTTGTTCCTACTTCCAGATATATTCATGAACCGCCATTAAATAGGCATATATATGCAGGTATCGCTGCTTGTAACATCGGCGGAGTAACCATCCATTCGTTTTCTGGTATCGGACTTGGAGTTGAGTCAGCAGAGGAGCTCGCAAAGAAAGTACGGAGACAAAAGAAGGCTATGGCCCGGTGGCTTCGAACGAAAGTTCTTATCATAGATGAAGGTAATGCTCTAACTGGCTTGTTGCATATATGCGTGTCTGACAGTCTGCCAGTCTCGATGGTTGACGGCGATCTATTCGACAAGTTGTCTCGTATAGGCACTATCCTTCGAAAGAGACCAAAGCCATTCGGAGAGATCCAGGTCTGTACCATTTTTATCCAATATACTTTTACGCATGCTTACATGGTAGTAGGTCATAGTCACTGGAGATTTCTTCCAATTACCGCCCGTCATGAAGAGCGGTTCTTCAAAGTTTGCCTTCGAAGCGCAGATGTGGAATGAGACTATCGGGGAGCACACGTACAACCTGACGAAAGTCTTCCGTCAGAAAGATCAGGGTAAGTTATTCCGCTTCCTGATCTGAGTATGACTAACCTAGCGCATTAGACTTTGTCGATATGCTCAACGAAATGCGATTCGGGAGACTGACGCAAAACTCCATCTCGAAGTTCAAATCGCTATCGCGTGAGATTCATTATGACGATGGGATGGGTGCGACTGAACTGTATGCGCCATCTTTTCTCCAATGCCAATCCATTTTTTCTGACATTGCTTCTCCAGATTTCCACGGCGCGAAGACGTTGACCGTTCCAATATTGGTCGCATGAACAAGCTCGGCACCGAAGAACACAAATACTCAGCTCTGGACGGAGGGACCATCACAGACCCGAAACAACGGGAAAAGATCCTCTCCAACTTCATGGCCCCATCCGTGCTCACTCTAAAAACCGACGCGCAAGTGATGTTAATCAAGAACGTAGATGAAACGCTCGTAAACGGGAGTATCGGGCGTGTTCTACGATTCATGGATCCGTCACAGGCAAAGGATGAAGGTGTGAACCAACCAGGAGACGGAGAGAAGGCTCCTAAGAAATCGAAGAGTGGGCAGGTGTGGCCTGTTGTAGAGTTCCATGTGCCAGGAGGATTGGTGAAGGAGGTTATGATTGTTCCGGAGAGTTTTAAGGTTGAGTTGCCGGATGGTGAAGTCCAGGCTAGTAGGACCCAGGTTCGTCGGTTTCCAACCTTTCATGAATGAATGTCATAGATGCTAATGAACTCTCTGATTAGCTTCCTCTCATCCTTTCATGGGCTATGTCTATTCACAAGTCACAGGGTCAGACGCTTGACCGTGTCAAAGTCGACCTCGGGAAGGTCTTTGAGAAAGGTACGAATCTCCTCGCAACTTCCGTTCAGCCGACTTATTCACTGTACTGTATTATATTGCACTTCAGGACAAGCATATGTAGCCTTATCTCGTGCGACGTCTCTAGAAGGACTACAAGTCCTAAATTTCGATGTCAGAAAGGTCAGACATCCTCCAGCTTTCCCATTCTTTATCCACCTTATTCACCGTGTCGACCTTTAGGTCCAAGCTCATCCCAAAGTTATCGAATGGAGCAAGTCATTACAAACAATTCCTTGTTGAACCTTGAAACCGTTGGCGCCTTTCGTCCTTCGTTCAGTCGTTACTAGATGGCACCTTTCTTCATTCTTTTGCACTGCTTTCATTCGGGGACATCAGCATTAACACTTGTCAATGAGAAAACCATCATACATACGCAATTGATCGCATAGTATCGTATTAGATCAACTCGGATAGTATTCACAAATGTGCATAGTAATATTCACAATTAAATTTGTACATGAAGAATATTGATAGTTTGCATCAATAATTGAAGACAGTCTAGGGAACGCATACGCCTGTTGACATCGTCCTTACAAAGCAGACTATTCTCTGCCTGTGAATAGCATTCAAAGCCAGATATGAGACACTTCTGAGGTCTGGAGACCCTGCTTATATTTGCTGAAATGCTCACTATTGCATAGTATAAATTGCTGAGCTATATGACCGAAGCAATAACAATAATTTTATCAGGAAGAAAATAAGGATGAACGCGCACTAGTATCCTACCAATACTCTAAATTTCTATACTCCACCACAGCCGGCAAACCCGCCTCTCTCCTTCGTTTCCTCTCTACCTCCCACCGCTCAATCCATTTCTGCATCTTCGCTCTCGCCACCGCACTCCCAACGTTCACCGTCGCGATAATCCTCGCACAATCCACACTCAACGCAAAACATGCAAGCTCAGCAAAACTCGAATGTTCAGAATAAGGTACACCGTATTGCATGAACTGTGCCGTAGAGTTCCGAGCAGGACGGAGATGCGCGTAGGTGAAGTCGCGAGCTTGAGCGGCCGCTACGACGCGTGAAATTGGTGGCATCGGGTCTGAGCCTACGGGAGGTGAGTACGTCCAACCTGTTGGGCGGAAAGCGACTGCTCGTGACCAACGACCTTTCCATCTATCCATATATTCTTTGAATCGATCCGAGGCGACTTGACCGAGCGGAACAACGTGAACGCCAGCTTCGAGAGGTTTGTCCGTTAAGAGAGCATGTAACTCTGGGTCGTCTTGACAGTGCAAGATTGCTACTTTGCGAGAATCGCAGTAGACTTTCGTGTTGAGTGCTTTGGCAATGGCTGAATACAGAACCAATTAGACAGAAGCAAATAGGATAGTGAAATACTTCCCGTACCTTTTACTACCCGTTCTTTGCCAATCGAATACGTTCTAAATGAAGTTAAGTAAGAGGATGTTGATCAATAAAGAAATTGCATACCCAACGACGATCAGAACTTCTCCGTCTTTCTGTGCTCTCTGCTTTCCCTTCCCCTCTCCAGTTTTCATCCACTCTTGAATCGAAGCTTTCCCATTCGACGAGCCCTTCCCATTGTCAGAATCCAACGGTTCACCGTTGACAATCCTCCGCGCCAGCTCAGCACAAGCTGAGACGACCAGTGGTTGTGGTGGGAAGCAGTATCTTGGGTTGAGATATGTGGTATCGAGATAGACCGTGTCAAGTCGCTTTCCCTTAACAGATGGGTGTAACACATGTTGTGGGCTGGCGCGGAAGTCACCGCAGTGCAGATAGCGGAATGTACGGGAAGTGCCGACGAATGGAGATTTGTATGTGCTATCGCCTGCGTTGGTCGTCTGAGATCCTTCAAACAGGAACAGACATGAACCAGGGCCTAGATCAGAGTAAAGTCAATCCAAGGGGTATAGATGTTAGTAATTGGGACATACAGTGATTCGCATCAAGCAGAGTAACCTTCACGCCTCCCGTATTAGGAACCTCAACTGGTGTATTCATAGGCAAGGGATGAAGCCATTTTCGGTCCACAGATAGCATATGAGCAATTAGATTCGCAGTCGTTTCTGCGGGAAGATAAATTAAGCCCCGGTAATTCAATTTTGACAAGGTTATCGCACCTGAGCAATAAATCGGTCCGCTCTTCCAGTTTGAAGATAAGTTCGTGTAATGATCCGAATGTGCGTGCCTTCAACCAGAACAATATGAGTAACGGTGCCATGCAAAAGTGAAAAAAGAAAGCGTACGTCAAGAAATATGCCTCAACACCTGGTATTGTTCCATATCGGAAGGCATCCACAGCAATTGGCATTCCAGTAAGTATTTTGTAGAAGGGCGCTTTCCGACGCTCCGTCTTCGTTGGTCGAAAGTTGGGGTCCTCCGCTACCTGTGCCTCTGTCCAAGCCGCACGCTCGCGCTCTGCGTTTCCAGACATGAGTACAGAAAAAGCACTCGCTGGCTTAGGCTTTAGATCGGGTTTCATGGGTGGCTTAGTTTCTGAAGAAGGACCAGCGGATCGGCTCGATGGGAAAGAAGACAAAGGACGGAGTGGCGTTCGAGCAGCAGCAGACGGAGCAACTGGGTCTGCAGAAGCATCAAGACATGCATTTACATGCTCCTGGATTTCCTGGAAGACGGTAAGTAAATAGAAAGAAGATATCAGGCGCCTGTTGAGACAAACCGATGAATCATAATCCAAGAATGTCATCCTGCACAGTGGACAAGAAGCAATATCATCCTCCACAACCTCTGCGTCCTCTGAATCTTCCATTTTTGTCGCCACATCCTCACAGCTATGTTCAAGAAAATCGTTTAGAACGTACTCAGTATCCAGATCCTCCTCCAGTGCTAGATCCCATTCGTCTGGATCATTCTTCACGCCTTGAAGAGACTGCTCCGATACAAAGTCCTCTTTATCAGAGTTTCGCCCATGCTGTTGCTGAGCAATTGTATCATCTTGACTGTTCTGCCTCCGCAATTGGTTATATATTGCTTGTTCTTTTAGTTGAGACTCTACGATGACCTCAACGTCACTCGAGTCGTCGACCAAATGTGCCTCGACCTCGTCTTCATCATCGGATTCAATGACAATGATGCCCGTATCTTGGGTTTTCAAAGCTACGCAGTTGGGCTCATCTTCGACACAGGTCTTGATTGCGCTAACAGGTGTCTTGCTTCCGTTTACGAATGTCTCAGCTCGCCGTTTGGCTTTGAGAGGTCTGCACAGTCCATCCGCACCAGGTGTTAAGAAATTGAGCAGTGTATTTGATTGCGGCGGCTGCTTGCGTTTCTTCGACATTGTAGACGCCAGAGTCGCTGGCGTGATCTCCAGAGTCCAGACTGACTGAGGTCTTCTATCAATGTGCTACTCGTCGAATCATATGCAACATATGGACGAAGTTTGAATGAATTTTACTGAATGGAATAGATGATTCGTTGATATAAGCGTATAGTGTTTGTATGAATGAGTAGGAGTACTTAAGTAAATCCACAGCTAGTAAGGCCCCGAAAAGAGTATGAGTAGTGTACTATGTGTAGTACCTTCCACGATGACGATGAAATGGCGTGACACAAGCAAGCGCGTTATGTCACACGTGTTCTCAGACCTTATCGCGCTGTTCCGTGTCACTTACAAATGCTATTCCATTGTTCATGGTGAATTGTTTCTTCCATAAACGCTCCGAAGTGATGGTATCAGCGCTGCACATACTATATCAGTGTATTAAGTTTAACAAACCGTGATCACAACTCAAAGGCATTGCCTCATCCTGAATCAGCACCAAGCTCACTGCCTTGATAGAGTAGTAAACAGTCAGCAATTGTAAGACGCTTGCTCCCAACCTCATCCTCAGGACTCTCCCAGCCCTCTGCTCTCTACACTTTCTGACAGGCTTCATATCTGGACACAAACTCGAAATATGCCAAGAGCTGACCATGCTCGAAGTGTGTTGCAATCCATCAGTAGCAAGTTTTCAGATCGGCTGATAGTGACTAGATGCAAGTTATCGATCTTGTAATACACGAATGACTCCATATCATCTCTTGGTTATCTTTACTACATTAGGACTTGGAGGATGGAAGGCAATTGCTGCATACAGAGGCACGGTGATTGTATCAAATACACTAGATTGGGTTTTGGGTGTTTTTCTTGCTTTATTGTAAACAAGACTTTCTACTCTTTTTTAGTACCTGCTTGGATTGATTTGTTGAATAGGTTCTTCTGGCTTGGGGTCATTAAAGACCAAGGTCCTCTAAGTCACCATTGGTTTTTTATATATGATTGTAGAGAAGATGTCTGGCATCATTTGGCCAAACTGTATAGGATTGGTTGTACACTTTACAGTTGAGTTTAATGTCTTAATGTTTTGTTAGATCACTGGCTTATAATGCTTATTAGATAAACTATCAATGGTAAGTATACTGTATTTCAAAGAACTTATCAATAGTGATTATTTACTTTATTTCTTCAAAGTTATTGCACTTTCAGTCAAACCCTAGCATAACTAATATACAAAATCAGTCCAGTCTACAAGAATATTTACACCCAGCTCTGGCTCGAATTGGAGATACTGTGGATTATAGATTGGCTAGACAGAGACTATCACCAGACAACTCTACAAGGGTGCAGGACCCAATAGTAGTTACACCATACACAAGCTCTACTGTCATGCAGGTTCCAGATATTGGCAATGTTTACAGGAATCGTGACCAAACAGGTCTGACAGTAGGAGACAATGCACGGGCACGACTAAATAATTGTATATATGTTCATATCTACAACTTTAATTGTTAGCTAATAAGACTCCCTTCAAAATTTAGTTCTTCAGGCGAGGGGTCGGCTACATCAAGAATATGAGAGTGAATTCCTTGGATCACTATAATGGTGTCTGGAAAGTTACTATTAAATGTAGGTGTTGAATATCATTACACATGATACTGTATTTTAACAGAAGTAATACACTTGTAGTCAGAGAAGATGAAGTGTGCACAGCAGAGCATCGCACAAAGAGGCAGGCAACAAACGAAGCATCCAAGAAGGCACTCGTAGTTCTTCGCGGCTATTAATGTAATATACTTACTTCTCAAAAGCTTGCTGAGTTTCTGAGCATTACTTCTTGCAGAGTACTGTAACGGGTTTGTTTAGATGCTCCCTCAAGGCGTTCAATGTTGATAGTCGGAACCCAGTTTTTGTGTGCCAATAAATCACGAAATGCAACATATTATTTTTGTCGGAGCAGGAAGTACATGCCCAGCCTACAGAAATGAAAAGACAGAAACCATAGCGACATGACAGACGTATCTATGTGTCCCTCTCCGCACGCTGCTTCCTTCTAAGGTCACGCTCTTCGGAGATGGTGAGCTTAGTCCCCTTGCCCTTCGGCAGAGAGATCCATGGCTTGATACCCTCACCAATGACGAAAATGTTGCTGACCCTTTGAGACATACTCATTAACACCCAAAATGAATGTCAGGAATAAGATGTACTTACCGAGTAACGAAAGTCCGGTCGAGCGCATCGCGGACGTGAACCATGTCATGTCCACCATCGTTCTTCTCACGGTGCACGATAACACCAGCACGACCCATGTTACGACCACCAGTGACCATGACAATGTTTCCAGTGTCAAACTTCACAAAGTCGGTAATTTTATTCTGCTCAAAGTCGAATTTGACAGTGTCGTTGACCTTGATGAGGGGATCGGGGTAACGGATGGTACGACCGTCATGGGTGACGATGTGGGGGACGGCGTTACGACCAATGCCAATTTTGCGGACCTTGCAGAGCTTGTAGGAAGCTTCCTCGGGGGTGATGCGGTGGATTGCGAAACGTCCCTTGACGTCGTACAGCAGACGGAAATGTTCGCCAGACTTCTCGATGGTAACCACGTCCATGAAACCCGTCGGGAAAGTCTCGTCAGTGCGAACCTTGCCATCAACACGAATTATGCGCTGGTTGACGATTGCAGTGACTTCACGGCCAGTTAACGCGTACTTCAGACGGTTGCGGAGGAAGATGGTAAGAGGAAGGGATTCGCGTAATTTGTGAGGACCGGGAGAAGGACGAGGAGCCTGCAAACCAGCTTTTAGATGTCATACCGAGGATGAAGAGTGATTAACACGCACATAAGTACCACTAAGCTTGTCAAGCATCCATGCGGATGGGGCATTAAGCCGCTTCAAGTGCTTTCTCGGTCCTCGAGCCTGTCAATGGCACAGATTATTAGCACCAGTGTCTTCAACATATTAATCTCGGGCCAAGATTCATCGCTGCATGCACCACTAATGCCGACTTGTTGGTGCATTTCCAGATTTTGTAAACCGATGCCATCCAAGGTCAAGCCAGACTGGCACGACTCCATCCATCGCATTCTACCGTCATCCACCCCTCGACCAACGCAATTCTTCACATACTTCCACAGAAACCATAGCAAAGATGACCTTGACACTAGAAAATCATAATAACTAACCATGATGGGCAAGTTTGACGAGGAGTCTTGATGTGTTGACGTTGGCGAGCTGCTGAATCTCTGAAGTCGCGATACGAAAATCTAGCTTGTGGGAATGCATGCCTTAATTTGACCGTGAGAATTGAACCTCTAATTTAATTTAAACCTTTTCTCGCCTTTTTGTTCCTTTCTGCATATCGTTGCAATACACATTTTCTCCCCGAGTTTATGCTTCTTCTCGTTATTCTGGCCTATTTCTGCCCGAGCGGACGCACTATGCTCAACTCTGTACTCGGTTCTGTTAATGGCCAATATCCACCCAGTCTGTCGGCTCAGAGTCAAAAAATGTGCTGACAGATGGTGATTACAGCGTTTCCGGAAAACTATGAGAGTCGCGTCGTTCTTTTTTTCCCCCTTGCCACCTGCCTTATTTGGCAGGTGACTTGCCAAGCAACATACACAGCTTGCCATACAACAATAAAGTACTGTAGTTGCCTTCATAAAAGTTTTCAGACACTCCCTAGTATCATAAGACTAAAATAGCAAATATATTAGGTTAACAGGACTGTCTTAGAGGATGCTAGCTTCTTAACAAGAGTGGTACAATCATTCAAACATGTAACAACAAAAAAGAGGTAATTCTGTCAATATTATAGAGGGAAATTGTAATTGAAAAGGTTCAACATATGTTTTAATGTATAAAAAGGTGTATATTAAGTGGAAAAACAGTACAGAGGTTTTGTATGTGTCTAAACAAAAAGGTGGTTGAAGTCACCTGCCTCATTTGGCAGGTGGCAAGGTGGAAAAAAAACGACGCGACTCTCATAGTTTTCCGGAAACGCTGTAAGAAGTATTGGACTCGTCTTCATGGGCCCAGTATGGTTTATTTTTCACCATACATTGCCTGTATACTGTTCTATATATTGAAGCCTTCTGTAGCTTTGGATAATTGATATGTAGTTTGACGTCTTAATATAAACACCGTTTCAAGGGAAGGATTGTGTACCCGTCCTGCAACAGTACTGGGATCTTATCGAATCATTACACATGTAGCTGACCTCTACCTGTGTGCAATTCTGAGGGCTGTTCGTTATGTTCATTTGCTGCTGCGAAAATAAAGGGTCAGAATTAGAATTCAAGGACAAAGCGTCCAGATACGGAAGTTCGCTCGCATTAGTGAGTGTTTCAAGAGTCATGATCGGCATGGCTTGTACTTCATCTACACAATCGCTTTATGCTCCTCGCTCCCATCATCTACGCAGCCTGCACGCTCAATAGACGCGTCTTATCGCGTCTTTGAACTCTACAAGGATTCTCTAGAGTCGAATCGCTCATCACTGCTAACCAAAGAGCGACTTCTGGATGAGCAACGGGACTCTGAAGTCAGTTATAAACCAGCTCAAGTCTGACAAGTTAAAAGACAGGCAACAAGGACTATCTTCACTTCGAGAAGTTTTCAGTCGAAATTCCGTTGTAGATAATCTTGATCCAGATGGAGATGGGAAGAGTTGGCTCGTTGTGTTCCAAGCTTTGTTCACAGCTGTGCTGAATGAGCGAAGTGCGGCACTCAAGAAAGGCGGTTCCGTTGCTGCAGCCGAACGGAGGTTGAAGGAAGCGGCCTCAGCAGTGCGCTGGCTCACAGAAAGGAGTGTGACGCATTGGGCGACAAAGGTTGCAAAGCCGCTTGTGAAACACCTTTTGCAGACGATGGTACATGGTGGACAGCTCTTCGCTCCAGTTGCGCTTGACTATGTGAAGGCCCTCCGAGTCATATGCTCCTATGCTCCTCACCGAGATCATCTCATGATGAATGCTGGACAGTGGATGTCAATATTGTCGTTGAGCTTTGCGGTCGTTCTTGATGATGATCTTAAGACAGGATTAGAAGACGAGCCAGAGGTCTCATCAGAGGTCGAAGTCAACTTGGTTTTATCGGAGAATGAGGACTCTCCCGCACGAAAGCGCAGGAAACTTGAAACCCAGGATACTGGTAGGACAACTCCGAGACCCTCTGCGCCTCGAACAGTGTCACCTGAACAGATTGAATTCGTCGCTCTCATCGCGATCCTGTTGCGATCCCCACGAATGCGGCTCGTCGCCGCCGAACACCAAAGCCTAACCGGCTCTGTATTGAATCGACTCAGTCGTTTTTTCAAGTTGTATCCTGTTGAGACTTCCGCTCATTTAGATGCGATCGGGGCTGTTCAAGCGACACTAGAGTCTGTAGCTCTGAACGCCCGAGATGAGGTTATTAAAGTTGGTATCAACGTGTGGGACCATTTCATTCAGCTTTGGTCAACGAAGAGCCGGTCATTGAAAGAAGGAATTCTTATGGCCTTAAAAACGATGCTCCCGTATGCCGCACACGCAGAAGGGATTCAATTTGATAAAGCAGAAGGATTCAGCAAGTTATTACGACATCTCCTCGCGGACAACGGATCTCGCTGGGGATTCGAGGAGCTCAGTCTTGACTCGCTTCGGTTGGAAGTTGCTTCGATTCAAAACGAACAGCCTTTTGTAGCACGAACATTCAGGGCAGGATTCAATTTTTCTGCGACTCAGGCAACCAGCTGGGCTAATTTAGAGTTGATGGCAGACGTTATTAAGGAGGCGAGCAGGCATTTTACTCTTTGGAATTGTTGATTTCTGAAATCGCGACAGCTTTATCTAGTGACCGAGTCAAGCCATTCATCTATTACCGAGAGCAGACGGTCACGGCTGGAGAACCCGATAAAGTCGTTATTACAAACCATTCTACAACCAAGGGCTATTCGTGGAAAATCTTTCGCTCTGCAAAGTCTCTTGTTTGTCATTGAACGACACTGGACGGTGTTACATGGAGAGATGCAACTTGAAGTCATCGATGGCCTCTTTCAGATGATCACGACGGACGACACCAGAATTCAGTCCTGGATTTTCTGTTGCCTGGCTGCAACCGCATACGCAGACTCCATGAATCCGAACGGACCGCTAGAGCCCGCAACAGCTCGATGGGATGCTATCTGGAGCCATTCAATGCGACGAACAAACGCACCCTCGATATGCCGTGCTGCGTGTCACACCGCGAACGCTCTCTTAACGTGCGGCAAAGTACCCTTGACACGTATTCTGACAGAGATCGAGACTATGGCACAGGATATCAATGTGCAAGGTCCCACTGCACCATACGATTCCGTCTGTGCGTTCCTTGGACGCTGTGTTAGAGTCGCTAGTCAAGATACTCGGCTTCATCGGATGCACCTTGATGACAAGGTGCTAAGTTGGCTCATTGAGAACTGGAACGTGCTGAGCGGTGTATCGAGGTCTGCGTCAAGTCTCGCACAACTGCGTCTTGTACAGCATACTATTCAGGACATCCTTGGCCTGCTGGAATGTGCGTGCGGATTCTTTGACACAAGCCAGTTGTATTGTCCCATTCCTTTGCCGCGGCATGCTATTGTAGATCTAATCCAGACACAGATGGACACCGCAGCCATTCAAGAGTTCCTCCTTGACGCTCGTTTCCCGCATACTCAAGCGAGCTCGCATTTGCAGCTTGCTCAGCCTTCAAACGCACTTTCATCAGACGTCAGGAATGACTTGATGCAACCGGACTCAAGGGTTAGGAAAGCATCCGCATTCTTCCTCAAAACACTTGAAGCAATTATACCAGCTTGGGAGGAAGCTCCTGATATCGGCCCTCGCTCACCAGCGGAAAGCGTCCGTCGTGCTCTCGACTTTGCAGTACTCGCGATATGCTTTGAATCATCTATGGTGATGAATGGAGTCGCAAATAACCGTCGTTCGTTACTCGCAGCGTGCAAGCTCATTAGTTTACTGGCGCCGCACCTCGTTGAACTTAGTTGGTCGACAGAAGAACTCGTCATTCTTCTTTCTAGCTTCGCACCCCTTTCTTCCGTAGGTTCTGAAGATGGCTCAAGTAGAAAATGGGAACCATTTATTGACCCTGGAAATGCTACCGGTGTCAGGCATTCTCCAAAAGCTCGGGTGAGCCGACATGGACTAACGACGCGACATTCGTCGAGGCAACTTCAGGCAATCATCTGGCAGAGCTCTGACGTGAGTAAACTTGCTTGTGCTTAACATGAAATATTAAGTATTTTTGTGTATTCAGGTCCAAGACGCACTAGCTGCGGTGCTGACCAGCTTCCGAAAAATTTTAAAGACATACATTACCGAAGAAGGAAAGGCATCAGGCAAGCACACCTCACCTGTCCTCGAAGACGAAAAAGACGGATTTGGCCCGATCCGAACGTCAAATGCCCCGATCATCGATATGACTAATGAAACAGGCGATCAAAGTGTCTTCAAAAGAATTATATGTATGTGTGTCGATAGTATCGCTATGGCTCCAGTCTTGCGATCTTCCGAAGGTCAAGTGGCGCGAGATAAGACTTTGGCGGATGTGGTTTGTAGCTCCGCGAGCGTCGAAAAGTTCCAAGTCATTATAGAACCCTTCTTGCTTCATGTTCGGCAAGAAAACATCCGCCCGACTCCATCAAATATCGATGCTCTCTTGACATATATTGAAGAGCCTTTGCTGTCTTACAACTACGGGTGCTCGGACGATCTTCACTCCACTGTAATCCAACTGCTTGACGCTACCGCGCACATTTGGCTGCAGCGCTCGTTTCCAGCGGAAACGGCTTCCAAAGTTCGAACTGTAATTGCGTGGCTAGCTAACAATCTCCGAAATGAAACACTCTGTTGGTGGCGCACCAGAGACGCACTTTGTCGGTTTTTCGACCATTATCTGAGTCTCGATCCCTTGAGACTGTTTTTGACCGATCAGACGGATGGAGATGCACTGGATACTGAGAATCTTCCGGATAGTCTTCTTCCCTTCATGTCAAAAGATGAGGATATCCGAGTGAGGTTTACAGCAGCTCTTTCTTGTGCTCGACTATTTTCGACGCCATATATTCGTACCAAAGACCAGATGCAAGTGTACACCGTTATTCGAGAGCAGCTCTGCCGTGAATTGGATAAGTGAGCAAATTTCTTCCTTACATGTTGCTGAATGCTGACCATAACAAAGCTACGAGCACATGTTGACAAGGTTTCTCTGTTTGGCGGACATTATGATTGCTAGTTCTGCCGTAAGGCGCGGTCCATACTGGCATCTCTTAGAGGTGTGTCTCCATTCGGAGATTTACGTGAAGCACGTCGAAAGCGTCCTTCGCGTGGCAGCAGAGAAGATGGGTCTTGATCGGTTTTCGGAGTTATTCCAGTCGTATGCTACTCAGATAGCATACTCTGTTCGCTTATCCGGGAAGGATTTCTTTTTCCTTCCACCACATTTGCTTGGTTATCGAGATCGGCAAGAGTGTACGGAGGCGACTTTCACTGCGTTCTCACCGACGAATCTGCTTGCGGGTCTGCGGGATGGTGACGATCTTATTCAAGGACGCGGTCCTTTTGCGCACCATTGCGACATGCTTGGTATAGCTCCAATTGATGGACTGCTGAAGTGTTTTGCCGATGTGGTAGGATACTACATTGTCTTCTGGGTAGATGATCATCAAGTTCCTGGGTCGGATGAACCGCCATTCGGCGCTGGGGTAGTAAATGTGGGCCTTTCCGAGCTTTCTAGAGACTTACCCATGGTGTTTGCAAGTTTGGGATCCCCGGAATTTCTTCGCCAACTTGTTGCTCAAAATATAGATGGGATTGTCTGTGCTATTCTACGTACGAATGGGGACATGGACCTGAACCGCGATGGTGCTATCGTTAAAGTATTCGAGAATCTCAACAAACCAGACCGCTCTATTCGTGCCTTCCGAACTTTAACGCAGTTCCAAGATCAAGTCGGATTTGATACCCACGCGCCTAACCTACCTGCATTTAGTGCGAGTATTGTCCTCTTGGCCCTCGATTGGCTCTGTGAACAAGTTGAAGCGGCAAACTCGGCTGCGTCCACATATCACGTCATGCAATACTTTTTCGCAGCTATAGCTCAATGCCCGCTCGTTAACGAACAGCTTCGCTTGTTGACATGTCTATGCATCTGGATCTCGCTCGCATATACGCACTTCAAAAGTGTGACCTTGCTTAGGGTGCTAATGAGTGGCTCGGCCGCGTTACTCGCACAACCGGAACTTTCTGCAATCGCCCAGGGTATGTTGGGATGGGCCTTTATCCACTTGCGCGAGTTGCAGCGTGATACACCTCACGTTGTCGAAATTTTAATACGTATCTCCTCGATCTCACGCGAGTTCATGGAATCGGATGACGAATTCACGCGAAAGACGGGTGCCAGATTGAAGACATGGATAGAGACGGAAGTCGTTTCTCTTGCGCAAGTGGATTGCCTTCGAAAGCGAATCTCTGTTTCTCTTGCAGCATGGCCTATCGAGCTTAGCGAAAGTCTCGTCGCGGTACGTGGGGAGCTTGGTTTTGCAGAGCTGTCAGCTGTTCTGGATGATCCGTATCTTTCGTATCATAAGTTCAAGATAGTGCGGCATCTCCCAGCCCTTGCAAAGTCTTCGTCGTATGACAAAGATCAATTTGCACGTCATGATTTTTGGAGGCTTAAGGATAGTATCCCGTTGTCCGACATGGCAGCAGAGGAACTCGACGCATTTAACTCTTTGCTTATAACGAACTCTGGACATATTCGAAGCCAGGCTGTCGATCAGCTGTATGGCAGGAGCGTCGGAACGAGACAAGTTAAACTAAGCGTGCAGAAAGCCACCAGCTCGACCAAGAGACCCATTGTACAGGCCCTTGTAGAGCTGCTTACAGACCAGTCTGCCCGAGTCGTACACGTCGCGTATCGTACTCTTCGTCAGCTTGCTGGAAGCGAATCATTAGATTCTGCAGAATACGGTAGCTGGCCACCTGAATTCCGCGGTGATATCACTTACTTGGACTTTTGTCCGAGCAAAGAGGTCGGACAAGCATCAAAAAACTTGTCCGCGATCCATGAGGCCCGGTTCATAGATTTGGGTGCAGAGTTCACGCAATGGATTTCCGAAATTTCTGCGTTTCTTGCCAGTGTATTGTCCGCAAGCGATCGCTTCTATGCCCACTTGACAGATGTCTTGAAAGACAACTCAGACTTCTCGGCGCAGGTGTTTCCTGTGCTCGTTCATACTTTGCTTCTGAACGGCCAAAGGCAATCGAATTCTGCGTCAGAGAGCGAGGTAAAGGCCGTTTTATCCTCGTACCTGACCAAGCTGCTTTCGCAAGCTAAACTCGACGTTCAATGCCATCTTTCCGTAATCAACCTAATTTTACATTTGAGACAGTTCGACTCTGGAGTCGCAGGTGATGAGCTCGCGTATAATCGTTGGCTGGACCTGGACTTCATGTTACTGAGTCGTAGCGCCATTAAGTGTGGTGCGTATACGACGGCATTATTGTTCCTTGAACTAGCCGCAGAGTATAAGCAAGCCCCGGACGCAGACGACAAATCGACAGAACAGATACTATTCGACATCTACAGTCACATCGACGAGCCCGACGGCTTCTACGGCATCAAGACTCTCGACTTACAGGACTTCCTCGTTCGGCGATTCCACCACGAGAGACAGTGGGACAAGGCCTTCCAGTTTCATGGAGCCACTTTTGAGGCAGAAAGTGTAAATCCTCGGGGTTCGGGTGGAATAGTTGAGTCTTTGCACTCGTTCGGGTTTAACAAGCTGGCGATGTCAACGTTGCAAACCATGGAGGCTAGCTCGACATTTTGTCATTCTACAGACATGGCATATTCCCTAGGATGGAGAACTGGCACCTGGGATTTACCGGATCCTACGGGCAGCGGAAACTCGGGTGCTACTCTCTACGTCGCACTGCGGGCCATCCACAGAGAGCGAGATCCTGATGCTATCGACAAGATATTATCAAAATCCCTCTCCGATGAGCTTCATCGCTTGCGAACTCTGGGAAATGAGAACCTGATTCAGATCCGCGAAGTCACGAAGAACCTCATGTGTCTAGCACAGATCAGACAATGGAGGAGTGCCCCGATTCAGAATAGTCTTGTTACTCACTCTGTAAGCGTTGAGAACGGTCCGTGGAAAGAATTTTGTGCCATTCAGGACGATGTCGAGTAAGCCTATTTCAACTGCCTTTTACTGTACATTATCACGCTAACGATTCATATAGTTTTTCAGATATGGAAAGCATTGTAGCGACACGCATTTCACTCCTACGCTCGGCTCGGATGAAGGATCAGAAAGAGCAAATCGGAACAATGCAGTCGGATTTGACTCGTGCTCTCCTTCGGCTGGAAAGAAGTTGTTTAATGCGCCTTTCTGAAGCTGCGCGAGAAGCGAATCAACCCCAGCTTGCCTTAAACTCCATCCTCAGTGCGCTGCAGCTCGATGGGGATCCCGGTTGTGAAGTGCGACAGGAATTCGCGAATGTTCTGTGGCTTCAGCGAGAACAGAAATTCGCCGTCGACTGCCTAAAATCAGAGATCCAGCATCGCAAGGCCGATACGTCTCATCGTGATTCCGATCCCATGAAAGTCCAGAACGCTTTGGCTTTGGCCAAACTCGTGAGTGAGCCTGCTTTGCTTTACAGTACCGTTCTCACAAGTTCATTCAGGGTGAATGGACAAGTGAGGCTTGTCTTGAGAAACCATCCTTCATTCACTCACAATATTTCCTTCCCGCGATCGATCTGTTGGTTGGCGGAAGGAAGGAAAACTTGTCCCTCAGCGAAGTTCGAGCAGCTGTCTTCTACAAATGCGCGCTATTCGCAGAACAGCAATATCAGTTGTTGATGGCATCAGAGGAGATAAAGCGTCTCCAGGTCTACCAGGAACGGAAAACACAGGAGATTGCAGAGCGCAAGGAGGCAATCGTTAGGGCACCGACAAGGAAACTACAACAGGAACTCAGTGGTCACCAAAAGAAGGCTGAGGCACTTTACGCCCAAGATACGGCACAGCTCAATGAATTCATTGGTGCTCGAGAGAATTTCCTGCGCCAAGCAATCGAGATGCTTTCGTTGTGTCTACGGGCCTCAGATTCATTCGACATTGACGCTGTAATCCGACTGTGTTCTCTATGGTTTGCAAATTTCAAAGGGGATGCTTCTATCGTTCAGGGAAATATCACCAGGATACCATCCAGGAAATTCGTCTTCTTGGCTCATCAGCTCTCCGCTCGTCTTTCCGTTTCGGACTCAACGAATACCGCCAACCAGAACGTATTACAATCGCTTCTTTTACGAATGTGCAGCGAGCATCCGTTCCACAGCTTATACCAAGTTTTTTCGCTTCAATCTTCCCGTAGCGACGCATCGTCATCCAATCGACGACGGTCTAGTGTTATACTTTCGGAGAACTCACAGACTGATCGTGCTGATGCTGCATATGGCATATTTGAACGTCTGCTGAGTAATCCCGAAAGCTTGAATAGAACTCGGGATGTCAGAAATCTCTGCAACGCATACTTGGAATGGGCTAAGTATCCAATCAAGGACGACCCAGCCATCAAGGCAAAGAAGACCAGGACAGACAAAGCTGGCAAATTGTTGATTCCGAAGAACTTGGCCATCTTGAGAATTAGGGACTTACGTGTCCCTGTAACGACTGCTAATACTCCTCTGGACCCATCTATGCGTTATTCGGATTGCGTCTGGATAAGTAGTTATCAAGAGAACTTCGATGTAGCCGGTGGCATAAACTTGCCGAAGATTTGTTACTGTATCGGAAGCGATGGTGTCAAATATAAGCAGCTCGTAAGTGGTGCTTGACCTTTTGATCAGTTCAGACCTCGTAATCCTGATCACACAACTTCAGTTCAAAGGAGAAGGAAACGACGATCTTCGGCAGGATGCTGTGATGGAACAAGTGTTTGAACTCTGTAACCAAGTTCTCAACCGGGATCGACAGACACGGAAACGAGAGTTGAGCATTCGATCATACAAAGTCATCCCTTTGGCTGCACAAGCTGGTCTGCTTGAATTTGTCGGAAATACCCGGCCACTCCAATTCCTAGTTCCTGCGCACGAAAAGTGAGTTCCTTCCAAGCCTATTTGCTCTATCACAAAGTGTCTAATCGATCACTCCGTAGGTATAATAAATCGGATCTCACAGCAAGGGAGTGCTATAAGCGAATGTCCGATCGAAGGGCCACGACAGAACGGGGCTCGGGTGGAGCTGTGCTCAAGTCCGCACTCGTGAAAGAGTTTACAGAAATACGACAGCTATTCCGGCCAGTAATGAGACACTTCTTTACTGAATGTCGCAAGGAGCCTCAGGCATGGTTCGAGATGCGCCTGAAGTACTCTCGTAGTGTCGCGGTTACGTCGATTGTTGGGCATATTCTAGGTCTAGGAGATCGGCACCTTTCGAATATTCTCATTGACACAGTCACTGGAGAAGTTGTGCACATCGATCTTGGGATTGCCTTTGAGCAGGTGAGATGAGCTTATTGCCACTTGGTGTGATCGAATCCACTTACCTTTCGAATTTAGGGAAAATTGCTTCCGATCCCTGAACGAGTTCCATTCCGTCTTACGGCGGATATTGTTGACGGGTTTGGAATGTCTGGAACTGATGGTGTCTTCCGTCGATGTGCTGAGGAGACGCTCAGAGTGTTACGCGACGGGTCGAGCGTTATCAAGACCGTGCTGGAAGTGTTCAAGCACGATCCGCTCCATTCTTGGTAAGTGCATTGCGATCTGTCCAATTAACATCTTGTCTTAAGACGACTTTGTAATACAGGACGATGAGTGCTATGAAAATTCGCAAAGCTCAGGCTGGCCCATCGAATAATAACGAAAGTGACCGACCTGGGTCTGGCATCGGCATCGATTTAAACAGTGGAGTGGAGGACGAATCTGCGGATCGGGCTCTCAGCAGCGTCGCGAAGAAGCTTGATAAGTCTTTGAGCGTGGAATACACCGTCAACGAGCTCATTGCTGAAGCGACGGACGTTACTAATCTTGCACTGATGTTTGTCGGTATGTATGTTTACCCTGTCGTATTTCTACAGTATCTGATGCAGTTTTTCTTCTAGGATGGAACCCTTATTGCTGACCAATATAACTTCTCACATATTCATACCTGTACTCCTTTCTAATGCACGCTCAGACCAGTTTACAATTGCTATCGTTTTCATGCTTTCATTTGAAACTTTTTGCTTGCCTGAAACTATCATTGTTCACGCTCCTGTTCATGTCTTCATTCTGCAACTGTAACAAAATAGCACAAGAAAGCACAACTCCATCTCTCCCCTTTTTTATTCTCCTTGGGACTCATCTGGTAGTTTTCTCACTTTTTGGTAGTAATCTATAGAGGACGGATATGTGCATAAATTGACCATTAAATCCCAAAAAGACATTTAAAATTTAAGTACATTCCGAACTTCCTTGAGTTTATACGTCTCTCCTCAAACACAAGGCGCAAGAGTGAAATAAATAAATTGTGAAACCTGTCTATAGACACTGTCCTTTTGCTTCGCGCTCCGTGCTGGAGGACTGGCTGTACTATAATATTACACAGTAAATGCACATAGTGGCACGATAGCTGCAACACCCTGTCTTGTAGACAGAGTGTGAATTATGTTTTTCGTTAAATGATGAGAGACGATGAAACTATGAATTGTATTTGGTGGATGCACTAAGAAGAAAGAGCAAGTACAAATGCAAAGAAAATACGAAACCGTGCATGTTATATGTTACGTTATGTCTGTCTGTACGTATGGCTGGATCTGGTGGGTTATGGGTTAAGTATGTAGGTGGGCTGGTGATGCTCATGCTAATTAACTACGTACAAGGACAAGGAAGGGGAGCAAGGAAATACATATTTCTTGTTATAATGGACGGTCAACATCCGGTTCCTTGCATCCCCTCAACCCCGTCCCACTTCCCAGCACCCTCACCGACCACTCACCCATCCAGAAAGAGACTAATAATGGGAACGGAAAGTGAGCGCTATACAAGTCGACAGGAAGAGTCGTGAGGTATAGATCATTCCATCAATGAAAACATTGAAATGGGGAGATGGGGAAATATAGGAAGGGAGAAGGAAGAGTAAGAACAAAACACAAAAGATTAAGAAGTCAAACATGCAGACTGAAAAAAACGATGAAAACAAAACAATCAAACAAACACAACTACATCTTCAACGGTATCTCACATTCTCATTCCTAATGGCACCAAAAAAAATTGGCTTTCTCTATTTATTTCGACTTGGCTAACTCGCGCGCAGCTTTGATGAGTGGCGTGAGTGTCCGGAGGGGTTCTGACAGTTGGAAGAATGGGTGCTACAAAAAAAAACAATCCACATATCAGCATACATATACATCTTCTCCGAACAGAGTAGAAGAATAGTAAAGAAGAAGACGCACCTGAAGTAACTGCGCAGCATCCGGCCTCTTCTCCGCATCAACCTCTAACGTTTTTGCGAGGTAGTCACGGAAAGTAGAGCTTAGCGACTCGGGGTTCGCAATCGTCGGCGTTCCGTTCGTCGCGATCAGGTATAATGCCTTTAGTGGGTTTTGGTTTAGGTATGGGGGTTCACCTTCCACCATTTCTACATGGGATCAATTAAGTACTGTGAGTCAAACAAATACACGGGCAGGAATGTAAGAGGTAAAAGAGATAAAACTTACCGATGGCCATGATTCCGAGTGACCAAATATCGACTTTAGGTCCATATTCCTTCCGAGTGACAACTTCAGGAGCCATCCAGTACGGCGTACCAACCATCGTCGTACGCTTCGCATGCGCAGGGTCCGAGATCTGCGCACAGAACCCAAAGTCGGCTTTAAAAATAGTCTCAGCGACACATGAAACGACAACAATGATAATTGACAGATTGAAAGGAACGCATATACTCACTGAGCTTAATGTCACCCGTCATACTAAGCAGAATGTTATCACTCTTGATATCACGGTGAATGACACCATGACGATGGAGATGTTCAAGACCTTGGCACGTCTCTCTACTAACAGCTGCAATCTGACCCTCAGTCATCAAATTGGCGGTGACGACGTCCGTGAGGGACCCGCCCTCCATGTACTCCATCACGACCCACAATTCATTACGATGGAGGAAGCTGTCGATGTAATTGACGATATTCGGGTGTCGACTCGACCGCATAACTAAGATCTCGTTAATGATCAAGTCTTTCTTCGGCTGCTTCTCGAGATCCATCTGCTTGATGGCGACAGAGATGTTCGTGCCGACTTGATAGGCCGTGTACACACCACCAGACGCACCCTGGCCAATACGCACGAGGTTGCGGTATAATTTCGTCGGGTCCGCATCTGTACAAATTTGTTGCAGCCGACGAACGACATCCTCGTCCCGAGTCTTGTCTTTATCCTTCTTCTCACGTCGGCGAGGTGTCGGTGTGGTCTGGTTTGGCGGTGCAACCTTCGGGTGGTGACCCTGGATGGGCGTGGATGTCGATTGTGAAGGTGGAGGAGGCGGTGCACGCGACGGGCTAACTGTCGCTGGGGCCTTGTTCGGGATCTTTGGTGGGGCAGGAGGAGTCGGGGACTGATGCTGTCGAGTTCCACTAGTGGTGTTGCTTCGGCCAACTCCACTCGGTACAGAAGGTGATTTCGGCAAGCGTGCGGAGGTGGCTCGATCGAGAGTGCCTAAGCCCTGAGCTGAGGATTGTGCTGGGGGCGGGGCAGGTGCTGGACGGTACGGCTGAGGCGCCGACACGACGGTCGGCACCTTCTTCGGCGCTGGTGGAGGCGAAACAGCTAACTGCGCAACCGGCTTGACAGCACCCATCTTATCCCACACGTTATTACCTTGCTCCGCGCGTCCCTCCTGGTAAAATTTCACAATCTCCATCACCGCTTGTGGATTCTTCTCCTGTTCAGATCGCGAGATACCCGAGTCCTGCAGGAGTTGCTGCCATTCCCGCGGGAGGCCCGTGAACTCGCCGGTGCTCGCGTTGAATCCTACATGCGTGAGGTGGACGGGGTCGTATGGCGTGCTGATCTCGGGCCGCTTTGTGCTGCTCATGAAGTTCATGAAGCTGAGCATTCCTTTTTTGTTCGACCCGCTGCCCGACGCGTTCGAAGGTCCAGATTTAGACGCAGAGCGGGCGCGAGCTGCGAACGTGTGTTCAGGGGCAATGTCGACGTGGCCTGGCGGAGAGATAGGAGACGCGTCGGTCGTGTAGTACGGGTCGGGCTGCTGGTGCACGGTGGGAAGCGACTGACGACGCTGGGAGCGGTCTGGTGCTACCTGGCCCGAGAATAATTCGTTGAGGTTGACGGTGTTCTGACGCGATGGACGCTGCGGGGGCGACGTTGCGGTAGCCATTGTCGAAAAAGGATCTATGCTGTCGTCTTTGCTCGGTGAATGGGCGTGGGTGGGGCTCGACTTGAGCGTTTGCGGCTGTTTCTTATAAACCTGGCGCGGTGTCTTCTGGAGGCTTGCACGTACGCGGTCGCGACGAGGATATGGACCAGTGCTCTGGCTGAGCGATGGGAAATCCTGTGGGGGTGTCTGTGCGCGATGCAGCGGAGTAGGTGCAAATTCGCGATGTGGACTGGGACTCGAGGGTCGTGCTGCACGTTACGTAGTAGCAAAAAGTCAGCGTCGTGAGCGTTGATGACAGAAAAAGAAAGAAAGAAAAGCGGTGGTCGTCAGCGAGGACGATTCTCGGCGATGTGCGCGATGCGATGGGAAGAGATGGCAGCGCTGATGATGGACGCACCTGATGACCTCGCCTTCGCGCTGCTGCCGTTGGCGAGTGGCCTGTGCGTGCCCTGTGATGTGCGTGTGGCGGACGCGAGGGTGGACGACGTGGTGGTGGTGATGGACGAGGGGGGCGTGGTGCTGGTGGTGGTGCTGCTGGGGAGGAGGTCCGGCTGGTAGCTCAAGCTGGCTGCAGCCTGAATGCTCTCGTCGGCGAAGAAGTCGGCGTACTCCTGCAGCGACAGCCTGCTCGGCTTGATGTACTCGACCGTCTTTGCGCTCGCGGTGCTCCTGCTGCCGCTGCCTGTGCTTGTGTTCGTCGTCGTCGACGTCGTCCTGCTGCTGTTCGCCATGTCTGCGCTTTCGCCAAATGCACAAATCAATTCACAGCCCTGCACTCACTTCCTCTTCGGGATAACCACTTCCTCTTTGGGGACACAAACCTTGTTTATTAACTCCGTATTTTCCACGGTTATTTTGACAGTACAAAGGACAATTGAGATGAGAGAAAGAGAAGAGAAGAGATGCAAAGCAGAGCGAATAATAACGACTACCACTGCGACTGCCTGCGGATATATGCTCTTCGGGGAGAGCGTGGTCCAATCGCAGGGTCAAACGTTGCTGCCCTCTCCGGCGCAGTCGAGGGCTCGGAAGAGGTCGTCTCGCCGTTGCCAGACGACATCCACTGCCGGTCCGCGCCCCAGGCTAGTATCCCGAAGCTTGAAAATCCCAAGGCACCCACGACCGTATCGCCAGAGTAGCCTGGTGTCATTCGCGGCCGTCGATTCCGCTGCTCAATCTCATTTATGAACCCAGCTTCCCGCTGCTCTCTCTCATGAGCCTCATCCTCTCTCTCCCTTTCTTCCTTCCTCTCCTGCTCCTCTTCTAGCTTCTCACCCATCCCATCTGCCCGCATCTCCATCACGCTTGCACCAAGGACGAAGCATATAACAGCGTTCACAATGAGCATCCCACTGAGCACGACTGCAGCAGTCTTTGCCTCCCAGCCATACTGCACAGTACTCTCCTCAAGCCAAGTGAACGCACATACAGCAACGAAGAACGCAAGCGCCGCTGCGCCGCCCCAGAGCGATGGCGTACTGTACAGATAATAAAAGAGACGCGTACGCGTCACGAGGAACTGTGTAATTGTAAAAGTATGAATCAGGACTTGTTTGTGAAAAACTTAAATATACATCATTATTTAGTATGTACACACCTCGAGACGTCCCGAAGTTATGTTGATCCTACATAAAAGACCAAATAGAATAGAGAATGTACTCCCGAATATGGACGCCGAGACTGAAGCGTGGGTCATTCGCCGAAGGTCACCCGCAATGAGTAGATTAGAACTTGAGCTAAAAGGATCGTCAATGCTCGATTTTAGTTCATGATGGTACAATGTTTTGTTGTTACTCACGCAAGCAACAAACCAGACTACAATAACTGCATTAGTTCGGTGTATTAAAAGGACAAAAAGAAAAGCAGGAACAACATACCACAATAGTGATATTCTCAATCTTAAACATGAGAATAGCATATAGGCGTTTCCAATCACGATCTCTCTCATATCTAACACGCACGGATGTCAGAAGTTACAACACGCCCATCATTAAGTGCTTCCACACTAGAACTCACCGTCTTTGAGCATCCTGAGATGCATACCCAAGCATCAACAACATCGGGATCCTACTCCATTTATAAGATCTTCCCCTTCGTTTCTTCGGACGCTGTTGCTGCTGATTTTCAGTCTGTTGTACCTGTTGTACCTGTTGTATTGACTGAGACTCCAAATGCACGTCCGCATTCTCACAGCCTGAGCGGCTTGAGAGGACTCTTAAGTTGAGGAAGTTTCGTGGTCCCATAGCCTTTGCTACAGGAGAGATAGAAGACGGGAAGTGGTAGAAAGTAAAAGGGATGAAGCAGGCCAGTGCCTCACAGTCGGGCAGTCCGCACCTTAGCGGATCTGAAGATCATGTTTGAGTAACACTAGATCACTGATAGACGCTCAAATGCCACTTTTAGTCCTACCCGCTCACTACGCACCCTACCAACGTGGTGGTCAGGGTAACCTCAATTCGTCTGGAAAACACCGCAGCAAGTCTAGAGATTCCTTGAAGAAATACACACACTGGTCAACTTCTTAACACCTAGTGCAAATGGACTGTGGACCTCTCAAAGGCAAACGGCGACCTGAGATCTTCATTAACGGAAACAGATAAATTACCGAGTCGGAACAATTGGTCTAGACTAGAGTTGAGGATGAGCCTAACCGCATAGTCTTGAACATTGAAATCCTCAGACGTGAACATCATTGTTATTTGAATATGTTGATAACGATGAAGTCGAAGCACGTTTGGTCGATGACTCCAGTGATTTTGAAGTCATCACAGAGTCTCCAGGCTATGAACAGACGTCAGATGACCAGTTACAGAAGCAAAGTGAACGGGATGGTAGAGTTTCTCGACGATATCTCGACTAAATTCTGCCCCAGAAGTGGATTTTGATCAAAGGAACAGTCTATTCAGCTTCGGGTCTTTGGCCACGTGCACTTCCTTAGTCACGTGTATCGGGCATTTACAATTATGGACTTCGGCTGACGTTCGCTTTTGCCTGTTTTATTTTCAATGCCATGCAGAATTCTGTGACTGCATGCTAGAGCAGTAACGTCCGATACCCACCATTATTGCTGTCCCAATCAAGTCATTAATGATGGACTAGTCTGAAGAGACTGCTGAACCAGTGTAAGTGTTGATTTTGTGAAAGTTACGTTGATTACCGTCCACAGCTTTTAGGTTGCGCTAGCCGACTCTAGCGTAGTAGAACTCTCGGCGGAACTAACCCTTATCGCGTGTACTTATAGATTAATGATGAGGGTAAAATTAAATCTGCAGGTCAGCGCGACCGAACGAATGCTACAAGTGAGCATAACCGCTCATATGGAGTGTACAGTACTCGGAATGAGCGGGTACACGGTACACTGCGTGAGAGAGTGCTTTTCTGCCGTTACGAAACATAGAACCAATGACAATCTGCAAGACCATTGGCGAATTCGATGGAATGCTCTGACCGGTATAGCACGGCCAAACAGCATCAATGGTATCTATTTGAAGCCGTTTGGAGGAAAGAACCAGCGCTAAGTGGCGCTGTTTGACGCCCTCCTGTCAACAACCATCATCGTTCTTGTTCCTGATGTGTTTTACGTACCGGCCCCCGGGCTGGCTGGAAATAAGATGAAGTTTACTCGTTAGTTTTGGTCGTCGGCTGCATACCTCCTCTCTTGTACCTCCTTTGCCTGACTCTTGCACACTACCATTCGAATAATATTCTAAATGGATTCTTACCTACAACCGGGCTCCTCAACCAATCAAGCAATACCATCCTCACCTCTGGTTGCCTCACCAGGCGTTCAAACGAGTGTATACATAGAAGAGAAAGCTGTGCCGGATCCACCAGCAGACAATATTGGCAACAAGAATACTTCACTCGCTACGAGGACAGCATCTTCAGTCCTTGGATGGATGACACCATACGAGCAAATGACGTTCTTGAGGCAAAGGCGAGATTTGAGGCGATGGGAACTCTTTCGGGACTCTTTGATGCGGAGATGGTCAAACTTGAACGTCATCGTAAGTACATAGATGCATATGGTTCTTATCTCATAAGGTCCAAAGCCAACTGAAGTTATTCTATTTCTGTCCAGTGTGGTTTGATTATGGGGTAGGCTGGATTTTCTGTATAGCTTTATATGTTACACCTAACACTAGTTGATGAATGAAATAGTGCAGTCTCTACAATTGTCTTCGCCGATTTCCCACTCTCGCGAGCTTCTTTCACGCTTGGGATCATCTCTCTTCTGAGCAGCCTCATTGCAATCGGTTTTGGCGTCGGGCTGATCTATGTTCTTGGTGATGTGCATGGAAGCTCCATTGTCGTTCGTCCCCTTTCCATACTTTCCTCTTCCCATTCTATATTGTCCCCACTTCCATTTTGCAGTATATTGAATCCTTTATTGACGATATTTGTATTCAGATGGTCGATGACCGACATCCATTTCTTCACCTCTTTGCGCTATCCATACCTGAAGTATGGGCATTCATCAGTTTCGGGACATTCTTCGCAGACATAAGTGTCATTGTCTGGGAGGTTGGTAATAAAGGCTGGATAGTAAAGGTGCAGTCTATCTCCCATTCCTCATATCTACACAATCTAACGTGTCTGATATTTAACTTATTTCATGGTTACACTAAGATAGGCTGGAGTCACAGCAGCAGCAGTCGCCCTCGTCGCACACCTTGTCGCCTTTGGCTTCCTCTTCCGCGAACAAGACACAACACAGTTCCTCATACCAGACGAACCTGTCTTCACCACAGAGGAAATTACAGAACCAAAAGAGGCAACGAAATCTGACGAGCCACCTCTATCTGACTCATCGTTGTCTTATTCGAAGGAACTGTTGGGAGGCGGGCTACAATCTAGTCCTAAGGAGCTCGAATACAATTGATTGGAAGAACACCCGAATACGTCGTTTGGACATCAAGACGCATTACTTCCATAAAACATACGAAACGGAAAATAAGAGCTTTGGTTCAGACGCTGCTGTGTTGTTTCGCGTCCTCAGCTCGGGGTGGGTTGATAGCGATGATAAAGATCACATTGCATCCAAACCCTTCCGCACCAATGCATTTTGGCTGTATGAAACTGGTAAAATTGGAATCGATGGCTGTGTTCGGAGCGTACGCCAGGGCGATGCTGGCCTATGCAATGCCCTATATACGTCGACGTGAGAAACGAACGATAGGTCCCCTGCTTCGAATTCTTGGAGGAAGAAGCCAAGTGTAAATGTGGCAATGGGGATGTTGTAGACCTGACGAGTGTTGTCGGATTAGACTGCCTATCAGACTTTTCACAGAAGTAATTTGTTTTTACTTGTTGGATTAGGAGAATTATTTTGGACAACTATCTCGCTTCATCCCCTTTCTCTCGTCGTACCGTGACCCGCAGTTTCACACACACATCATAAGAACAGACTATTAGTCTTCTATTAGTAATATGGGTATCTCAGCCATTGATTTGTTTTCACGATTCTGAACCTATATGGCTGTCCTTTCTGAACAGCAATGGAATTCAAACTCCTGCCACTGTCACTGCAAGGTCCACTATGTGGTCTTCGTGATGAATGAATATACCTATGAAGTAATCTAAACGATCGATAATCGATTTCAAAAACATGGTTCCCTCTGATTATCCCGCCTTCCTGCTCTTCAAGATACCTAAAGCCCTTTCACCAATCCATCCTGTTGCCCCAATGACAGATACATATACAATGGTCTTGAATGTCTGATGTGCCCATTCCGGTCTGAAGACTGGTACAAGCGAGATTACGGTACCCACAAAACTGTAGATCCCTACGAACGATGTTGGCTCCACAGTTGTTGACGCAAGCAGACTAAAACGTAAAATGGGGATGAACAAGTAGAGAGAAGCGGTAAAGTCAGCCCGAGCAAATTGGAAGTAAGTACGAAAAAACTGACTAGAGTGCAGCAGAGAAGCCTGCAGCCAACCTTTCTCCAAACACCGTCGCAATCGTCCTCTGTCCCGCAGCGATGTCTGCTTCCACATCAGCAGCAGCGCCCAAAGCATGCACACCAGCTGTGCAAAACGCCAAAAGCCAACCCTTCTCCGCACCCTCTCCAGCACTCGCACCGAAAAGCGCCGAACCTGAAGAGGTGTATCCAAGTGCCCAACATAACCAAACAAGTGCCCCATTGGAGAGTGAATCCAATATGGGTCTCTCCTTGAGACGTAGCGGAGGAGAGGAGTATTGCCAGCTGAGAAAGAGGATGAACGTAGTTAAGGTTGGTTGTTGGAAATTTCGCGGCGAGGATTGCGAAGGGATGAAAGATGACAGGAGAATGAGCGCTGAGGCGACGCGCGCCGAAGAGAGTACGAAATCATGATAAATGGGATCCAAAATTCCACCCTCTAGTGACTGCTCATGTTTGCGTGGGTTGCGTATATCGGATGGATAATCGTACACGTCATTTACGCCGAAAACAACTGGGGCACAACGTCAGTAAGGTATGGTTGGATTTCATCTGAGATAACTCACTGATACATAATGGAAAAGACAAGCAGAAGAGTTGAAATCCGGATCGTAGGATGTCCAAAGTAGTTTTTGGAAGCACACGAGAGTGTATTACGCCGATCGTGTAGAGAATGGGTCCGAAGAACCAGCCAGGAACGCGACTCGCTCTGATTAGGACCAGGAGCCGCTGTAGCATACTTTCAAACGTCATCACAGTAGTTCCCCAATGCCAATAAAATGAGGTAAAACTAGCTTTAAATCTGTCCTTGAGGTATCATAGGTCGCACGAGAAGCCAGACTTGCACATGGCGGTAGGAACTTAGTGGAGATCAGTATGAAAGGAATTTCCAGTCGGAGTTTACATACGCATCAAACGTGGTTAGACAGCATCATCACACATATCAAAGGTTTCAGTTGAACCAAAGCCTGGAAGATTTAATACAAATATACTGGATTTCAAGTTAGTGATTAGGGTGACTTAGCAGACACCTTTTAGTTTATATAACCTGGCCTAGTTGAAATACTACTTAAACACGGAAGCATTTCAAATTAATTATTTTATTATGATGCTTTTCTAGTTAAAATAGTTATTAAAACTTTGAGAGAGAATGTTTATTGAATAGTTAAATATATTTATCAGTACATATTTTTGAGAAAACGGCTGAAGTTTAGATTATTTAATTTAAATAATAAGACTAACACTCCTGCCTAAGCCCAGTCTAATGACTCACGACTGTGCCTGATTGGACGGGTTAATGTATGGCACTGGATTCCCTTACAAAATACAGCTGATTAGAATGAACGGAAACATCGGATGCAGTCACCGAGGTCCGTTGGCTGTTTAGGGACTGCAGTGGAAACCGTCACCAAAAACCGCAATCCGCAACCGCGGATAGGTTATCCGCGGTTGAAATTCTCACGGTAACCGCAGTAACCGCGGTTACACTGCCAACGTTCGACTCCATACACTACTTTTTTTGTTTTTCGTTTTTTCCTCTTTGTTTTTCAACACAAAACACTATTTTTTTTACAAGAAGCAAATATTTGCATTGAATACAAACTATGGACAGGGTATATACAGAAATGTACATGAAATATTAAGAGTACAG
>NW_006760386.1:410064-411182 GCF_000271605.1 Fomitiporia mediterranea MF3/22
TGCAGTATGTTACAACTGAAGGCATTCAATTTCCACTGATCAATGTCTCATATGACCCTAACACCCCTGCCAGAGCCATAATATCTTCAACCATTGCTCTTGTAGAGAGTGCATTTTGTCAATGGTTCTGTAAAAACAAACAAGCAGACAGCTGTCACATGACTCACATCTCGTCAGGCAAGGACATGTTGCATTGTTGTAAGACGGGAAAAATATTGAATTTAAGGAGTGTAGGGTATAGTTCTGAGACATAGTAGAATGCTTTTTGTCTTTTTTTAGTTAATGAATGCTAATACTTGGAAGTTATGAATGTCTACAGTAGATGTATTTGATTTCTATATACATCTGACGGATGTGCAAAAACCGCGGATACCGTGAGAAAGTTATCCGCGGATGTGGTATCCGTGGGAATTTGTCAACCGCGGTACGACACCGCGGAACACATGGGGCATTTCACAATTTCTTACCTTAAGAAATAACTTACATAATGATAAACATTATTTGTAATTTAGTTTACCATTTTTGGTTGGCAGAAACTCTGAACAGAATTAAAAATTTTCATTATACAAAAACTAGAAATTAATTTTAACATTTCCCTATTTGTAAAATCTTTAAATAAATGGAGATAATAATTTAAAACATAATTTAAAGTTTTTCCTATAGCAAAATTATAAATTTTCTTTCAGATTTAGTGACAAGAAAAATTTGAAATTTCTTTTATAATATTAAATTGAATGAAATATTAAAATAAATTTAAAATTTTACTTGAGAGAGAAATGCCATAAAGAATTTAAAATTATTTTAGAGTGGGCAGTCAGTGGGCAATCAGTGGGCAATCAATGGGCAATCAATGGGCAAGCAATGGGTGATCAGTGGGCGATCAACGGGCAATCAACGGGCAACTACCAAATGAAGTAAAAATGTCTTCATTTGGTAGTCGCCCGTTGATCGCCCGTTGATCGCCCACTGATTGCCCACTGATTGCCCATAGCTTGCCCATTACTTGCCCATTGATTGCCCACTGATTGCCCACTGACTGCCCACTCTAAAATAATTTAAAATTTTTTTTGGCATTTCTTCTCTAGGTAAAATTTTAAATTTCTTTTAATATTTTATAA
>NW_006760386.1:411202-455973 GCF_000271605.1 Fomitiporia mediterranea MF3/22
AAAATAATTTAAAATTTTTTTTGGCATTTCTTCTCTAGGTAAAATTTTAAATTTCTTTTAATATTTTATAAGATTTAATATTATAAATGAAATTCTAAATGTTTTTTGTCTTAAAATTTGAAAGAAAATTTATAATTTTGTTTTAAAAGAAACTTCAAATTATGTTTTAAATAATTATTCTCATTTATTTCAAGATTTCACAAATAAAGATATGCCAAAATTAATTTATAGTTTTTGTCTAAAGAAATTTTTAAATGTTGTTTACAATTTCTATCAACCAAAAATGGTAAATTAAATTATGAATTATATTTAACATTATGTAAGTTATTTTTTAAGGCAAGAAATTGTGAAATGCCTGATGTGGAAAGGCTTATCCGCTGCAGTCCCTATGGCTGTTTGTTGTGATGCGAAAAAAGTGCGGCACGTGATGCGCGAATTGAGTGCCTCTCATCCGATCCCAGCTCAGCAGCTACTACGACGTGTCGCGCTCTCCGCAGTCTGTTCATCCTGCCCGTCCGCCATGCTCCCCCATCGTCCCCTGCATCCGCAGCAGGACGTCGAGGGTTTGGGCATGCATGACGTGAAATTCGCCACCCACAAACTTGCGTCCGGTTCGTCCGTTGACATAATACCACGACGTCGCTCCAGGTCGGGCGACCGTGATCGCGACCGCTCGCGTGCCCGCTCCGAGCGTCCTATCCTCGCTCTCCCTATACCACTCTTACATAGAAACTCACGATCCATGAGCGCTGTTCCTACAAAACGTGTCTCACACCTCGCAAGAGACGAACCGATCTCTGTAACACCTGTCTCGTTGAATATGGAAAGTAGTCGTCCTGGTCTCGGATCGCGGAGACCGAGACTTTTAGCCGTTATGCGGAGGTCGAATAGTTATGGGTATGGAAGAAACGCAAAAGGAGCTCCGGTATGTTGTAGTTGACCCTCATCATCTTGCCTCTTACCACCCGACTGATTTTCCCTTGAATACTGGAACAGGGACGTGGCATGTTCTCAACCCCCGAAGAGCGCTCAACGTCGGTCAGTCCAGCCGAATCGCGTACGTCCTCGCCAGTACGAAGTTCACAACCGCCCTCCATCGCTCAAATAGCGATGGGCCTACATACGTCTCGTACACCTCATCTCGGTCCTTCACACGCTTATCTCAGTAGCGAGCCTGGCGCTCGAAGCGCTGCACACTTGCACACCCGAGGGCGTGCATCTCTTTCCCCTCCTCCCTCACGTCCAGCAACCGCATCATCCTCCACTCGCGTTGCTACGCCTCTGCGATCATCACTCAAAAAGAACGACGCAAGTCGATCAACGTCTCCATCTGCGAGTGTTTCGGCTAGCGCGTCGTCTATACCCTCAACTCCGCGTTCTCCATTTAGTCGTATTTCTCTTGCGCTTTCTGGTGGGGGAGGAGGCAGGTCGAGATTGGATAAATTTCTTGGAAGGGGTGCAAAGTCGCCTATGGCTTCCGTTACTAGCTTGAACAGCAGTGAAGCCGATTTGGGGGTGCCGAGGAAGGCTGTCAGGTTCACGTCTATCATTGAAGATGAAGATGTCGGCGTCGGCGTTCGGTAGTGACCCGAGGCGACAGCCTTACTCTCCATTTCTTACCTGGTGTTTTACAACTACGAACTTTGTTTTTCGTGTGCATTATTTTTATTCCTATACTTGGTGTTCTTTAGTTGTACGTCTCTCTTCTCCCGTTTTCTTGGAAGCGTGAGCTGACTATCTTTGATAGCCTTTTGCATTTTTGGGTACTTAGCAACGATGGAAGGACGGACGTATTTCTCGGATTTTCCGGACGCAACCCATTTGATTGTTTGGTTGAATTTCTTGACTCCCACAACGACCCTTTGCCTACTGCTTCCTGCATGCAATTCTTCCCCAGTTACAACACGCATACAGTGACGAGTACAGTACAGTATCATATCCCATTCTATCTGGTCAGTCCATTCTACGTAATTCGTTCTTTCATATTCCTAGTCTGTTCTTTTATCTTCTTTATTCTTTTATTGCCCCAGTCCTTGTTGTTTCAATGTTTGTTCACCATTTTCTTGTTTCTTTCAATGGTACGAATGCCATGAAAAATGCATGAGATATGTGTATGTAGGATGGTTTATTAGTTGACGACGACGTGATGTGTATGTGCTATGATATCATCGTTTCGTTATTCATCAAAACGTTGGGGAAGGGTGATTGCCTTTAGTAAATTAGAAGATAGACGTGTGTCCGATGCTGTTGTTGACAAGATGACTTTGGGCTTCTTGGAATCTGCCATGCCCATGTATGATGTAGGGTTTGCATGACGTATATTGGTGTGACATGTTTCTGCCTTTGAAGTGGAATAAATGTTAAACAATGAGCTGCCAATTACAGCATCCTTACTCGAATTGCATGCTTTCTTTAAAGCACGCAGGGACAAAAGACACTTCAAAATCAAAACAAGTTACAGATGCTTGAAATTGTCACATCTTGTTGATAACGATTTTATTGACAAAGAGAAGATTATGCATCCTCCCGAAAAGTATTTTGGCACGTGCCGGAATCGCGTCGCGTATTTATTCATGTTTTGTTGAGTGACAACATTTCCCGACCCGAAGTCTTTCTGATTCTCCGTCCTTCCCCGTCCACTCCCACACAGCAAACACAGAACCACGACTATGTCCATGAAAAATATCAACCCTAACAAGTTGATGACGCCGGCCGCGGCGTTTACGATGGCTATCGTAGTCATCTTTTACACGCGATCGTCCATCCAGCAAGCTCGCAGGGAGGCCGATGACCGGCACAAGAAGGAGCTCAGCGCTGCAAAGGCAAAGCAGTGGGCGGAAAGGACTTCATCTAACTGACAGGACCAGGAAGAAGACATCGAATTTTCTTCTTCCTTTTGCGATTTCGTTTTCACAAATTCGCTCTGTAATTTTACGATCAAATCGTGGGAATCTCCTTCTTTTTCTTTTAATCACCTGCTTTGCGGTGGCATCTTGTTAGCGGTGACCCGGGACTTTGATCCTGACGAGCATGATACCGCGTCGCTCACTGCAGCACTTTGCACGACGCCTGAGCTCGATGTCCAAACCCCCCGCCCACTGGAAA
Source organism: Fomitiporia mediterranea MF3/22 (assembly GCF_000271605.1). Taxonomy (NCBI): domain Eukaryota; kingdom Fungi; phylum Basidiomycota; class Agaricomycetes; order Hymenochaetales; family Hymenochaetaceae; genus Fomitiporia; species Fomitiporia mediterranea. Next base: position 414,308 of record NW_006760386.1, read on the forward strand.
CGCTCCGCGCCTGGTCCACCGAGTGGCAGCCTAACCGTCGCCGGGCAACACGCGTTACCGAAGTTGCCTGTGCCCACTCTTGCGGACACGCTAGCGCGTTTACGCCGTTCTTTGCAACCCTTTGCTCACTCGCAAGATGAGCTACACGCCGCCGAGAAAAATATAACAGAGTTCGAAAATGGTATTGCACCGGTATTGCAGGAGCGCCTGGAGAAGCGCCAGCAAGAAACGGAGCATTGGCTTGAGGAATGGTGGGATACCGGCGCGTATATGGGCTACCGCGACTCTGTAGTTGTCAATGTCTCCTACTTCTATGGCTTTGATGATCACCCGCCCATGTACCCACGTGGTTCTGTCCATCGTGCAGCCGCTCTGACACGTGCAGTGCTGCTATTTCGTAAGTCATACAAATTGGGCTTACTCCCGCCCGAGGCAACGAAAGAAGGACCTATATGCATGGATACGTACCGGTGGATGTTCGACTGCTGTCGAGTACCAGGCTCCGGAGGTGTCGACTGGGCTGATTCTTATGCGAAAGAAGGAGACCTTGGCGATTCGGGACACATCATTGTACTTAGAAAAAATCGATTCTGGCGAGTGGACGTCTCCCAGAGTGGCTCGTTGCTCAGTACATCCGACCTGGAGAGGCAACTTCAGCATGTTTACGATAATACGAACAAATTATATCCAGAGGTCGGCGTATTAACGGCTTCCAATCGGGACGTGTGGGCAAAGGACTATGAAGAACTTATATCCGACCCGACGAATGCCTCAATTATGCGTGACATTCATTCGTCTGCATTTGTTTTGTGCCTTGACGATCTACGCCCGGACAATCTTGAGGCGTTTTCACGCCAGCTCTGGCACGGAGGTCGAAGCGGACGTTGGCTTGCAAATAGATGGGTAGATAAGCCTGTGCAGCTGATTGTATGCGATGGTGAAGACGCCCATGCAGGAATCATGGGCGAACATTCCATCATGGACGGAACACCGACCGCTCGTATGTGTGACGACATCTTAAATGCGCTCGCCTCCTCGTCCTTTGACAATGGCTCCCCTTCCTCGTCTTTCACTCTACCCAAACCACTGGACTGGAACATAAGCGGTACGACTCGAGCTGCAATAGAACGTGCTATTGGAGCAGCGCAGAAATTAACCGACGATCAAGAGCTGCGCGTGTATAAGACTTCGTATGGTAAGCGTGCAATTAAGACCTTCGGCGTCTCCCCGGACTCGTGGTCGCAGCTGGTCGTGCAGCTCGCTTATGCCCGGCTTCTTGCACGCATGGGATGGAAGCGTAATGGCGGCACCTACGAAGCTGCATCGACGCGGAAATTCGCCAAAGGCCGAACGGAAGCAGTTCGTGTCGTGACTGCTGAAAGTGATGCATGGGTTCGTGCGATGGACTCGCAGGAGCCTGATATAAGTGATTCAACAAGACGGGCCCTCTTCCGAAGCGCCGCAAGTCGGCACGTTCAGAATGTACGCGAAGCTGGGGCTGCACAGGGCATAGATAGGCACTTACTGGGTGGGTCGGTTAATCACGGATATTGTTCGCATTTTTCATCTGGCTTTTTCTAGGTCTCCAAACGCTTCTGCGGTCTTCGGAACCGAAACCCGCACTATTCACTGATCCTCTGTACTTACGCGCTAAGAACTGGGTTCTTAGCACGAGTGCAGTGTACTCTAAGCACTTCATGGCGTATGGGTGGGGTGAGGTCGTACCTGATGGATTCGGCGTTGCATATATGACTGGGAGCGATGATGAGCTGTTCTTCAACATCACTTCACGCGTAGAGATGCCACTTGACGTGTTTATGGAAGAAATTGAGCGCGCGACGCGGGACGTACATGTCCTCTTCGCGAAGGAGAAGAATCCGGATGCAAAGCTCTAAATATCACGAGAAGCCGAAGTAGACGCTTAATGAGCATTATACAGTCATAGATTTGGAAGAAGGGAAATTGTGAGTTCTAGACCGCTATTCATGCGACCGCTCAGAGCGGCTGAAATCATCTGTCCCTGTGCCGCAGAGAGCCTTCAACAGGACCATAGAAATTATGCAAAATCTAACGATTGGTATTATTGAGATTGTATCCGACTGGGCGATCCCTAGTAACTTATCTCGCATGGTTAATCATGCTTGTTTCATGCGAGATTGCCGTTCATTCTGACATTTTGTGAGTGTGTTAGTAACGCGTTGGCACACCGGCTGCCCGACCCGTGGGTCAAGAGATGTGCTTCACGCTGGCAGCATATGCACGATGATTCGCGTCATGTACAAGCTTTTTCCAGGACCATTGGCAAGACTCTTCTGATAATCTGGGTTAGATCTGAGTCATGCAGAGTGCGGAGGTAAGAAGGTGGTTATTTGTACAAGTGTGGTCCTATCAAGTCTGGAGAACGGCGGATTACCTGATTGAGACGACTAGCATGTGGAGTAAGGCCTCCTCGGTTTCTGCTTTCTCCTTGCCCCATGCGAGAGCGAGTTGAAACACGCCGTGCAGGAATACCTTCATAAGACAATCTAATGTGGCTGACGTACCTCGGATGCAGTTCCGCAAGTCACGTAATTCAGCCTTATTCTGCACTATGGAATACATTGGCCATTTTCAAACAAGACGTCAGGCCGGTTGTCTCGGTTCACTGCTACGTCCTACAGGCTACAGCTGGCAACTATGCAAAGAACTGATATTTGACGAATCTAGTGATTGACGCAAGTCGCGATTTCAACGGATACTTGCTTGAATACTTATTCTACCGCGGCCTCGGCAAACTAGTGGGAATTCTACTGTACTTGCGCTGTTCTTTGCCATGCGGACTTACATGCAGCACCTATTTGCTACATGTGCGTTTCGAATTACGAGCCGTTTATCCTCCATATTTTCCTTCGTTTGCCGCCCTCCCGACATGCTCTTCAGAGCGGACGATGGTCGCTCCAGATAGGTCCCCGCTCGAGAAGCTGCATCCTGTCAAGCGAAGCAGACGTGCATATATGTATTTTTCATCTCCGAATGAACTTCGTAATTTATAAAACGATTTCGTCAATCTGGCCCCGTCCTCTCGACTTCATCGAAGTTTCTTGATTGTCTCTTTTCTCGGTTACTTTTTCTCTTCGAGCTTCGAGGGCTCAAAGAGTCAAAGAGTTGCGAACCTTGCCTCAGATGTCCTCGTTGCTTCCTCGTATCTCATCAAACGACCTTGACCACACTGGTTCAAATTTTGGCGGCACGGTATGGCTGGACCTGTGTAAGCTTGTGGAACATATATTAAAGCATGGGTTTCTTAAAGATGGGCGTCATGTACCTATCGGCTATGTGAGCAACAGATGTTCAGCATGAGAGTTAAAAGATCCTTCTGATCCTCCAAAAACCTTTAGTTTCGGTACAGTGTGCGTGTTCTGCGTAATTGCGTATGTTCGGGACGTGTATGGCTTATTCTAAAATCAGGCTTTGGGGAGTCGGGACTAGCCAGACGTTCTATTACTTCAAGGTATGTCTAATATATACGTTGCCGGCTTCCTTGGAATTCAAAAATGTATACGTTTCAGACATATCGGCAAGACTGGCTATGGATGAAGATCTATGTATTTAATTTGTGGCTGCTCGATACGATACATGAAGCTGCGCTTGTTGGGGCAATTTACCGATATCTTATAACTGGGTTTGGAGATGTGTCTCGGAGTATACATCTTGATAAGTACGTACAAAGCTGTTCTCCGGTATTACACAATTCAGCGCATGTGCCATGCTTACTTCGCTTTGCAGACTCCTCGTCTTCGCCCTGTTAGTCGGTGGATTCGTATGCTTGATGGTGCAGCTTATCTACGTGATGCGAATATGGAAGCGTGAGTTCTCAGAGTTCATCACTCGGTAAGATGTGTAAGATTTACGATATTGGAGTGCACACAGTCAGCGGAAAGAACTTTTGGTTAGCCGGTGGTGTCGGTATCCTTGTCGTCGGACAGTTCACAGCGACGCTAGGATATTTCGGAAGAGCAGTCCAAGCTGAGACCTTCCTGGACCTGCAGCGCAGTATGCTAATTACACGAGTTGTCAACGCTGTCAGTGCTGTTGCAGATGCTGCCATTGCTGCATGTCTCGTCATACTTCTCCATCGGAATCGTTCGGGATTCAAACGTAGTGACACGATAATTAACTTGCTCATCGCGTTTGCTATCAATACGGGACTCCTAACGAGCCTTTGTGCGATCCTTGGGCTTATTGTAGGACTCGTGCGTGAGGATACGCTGTTGTTCATGTTCTTTTATCTGCTGATCGTCCGACGTGAGCTTTTTTTCATAACTATGAATTTGGTATTGCTTCTTACAACTTTCACAAACTAAAAAGTGTACATGAACTCACTTCTAGCATCGTTAGTACTAATTAAATCACTCGGATGTTTTGTGTCCTCATGTTTGTTTTTCAGGCTCAACTCACGAAATACCTTGAGACATATTCTCACTAGGACACAGAGCACATTCGCGACCTCGGAATTACCGACTTACAGGATACGATCCAACGTTTCGCATGTAGACTCAATAGTTTGCAGCTCACCTACTCTTGAAGCAGCACATCCGCCGGAACTACCAAGCGTGAGTGGACAATCGACCTTGTGATGGAGATAGAATGATATCTGAGATACTTGATCAGATCCTTTCCGTAAAGACTCCACCAACGGCAATTGAACAAATTATTGACGGCTTGTTTGGCGAGGTGAGTTTATCCACAGGGCTCATATTTGAACGCATAAAGGATATCACTCATACTCCTGTCTTAGGAATCGGGACATTCAGTTATCTTACAAGATCCAGAGAAAGTTGCCGATGCGATACCGAATAAAGTCGAAGATGTCCATAATCCGTTGCGAAATTGAATTCCTTTTCCTTGGTATTCTGGACGATTTATTCGCACAGATAATACTTTCCTCTTCAGTAACGATATCTCTCTGCTACTGCTTTAGTTGCTGGGATGGTTTGCACGATTTTAATGTCTCCTGTTATGCATATCCTTGTATCTCCCACTCCTTAATCAATATTGACAGATACACACACTCCTTTGTGCTTTGGCTGTCTCAGATGAACTTGTACTTTGCATTGCCCTCACACATTCTTTACCTACATCCATATCCTCATATTATTTACTTTCCATTGTATATACCGATTAGCATGTAAATCTGATGTATACCCGCATTTCAGCAATAACACGCTCCTTGCACATATTGCTTTACATAAGTAGTGTATGACGGCAAGCAAAAGCACTTACGTTTTCCGGTCTTAACGGCGATCGTTCGTTGCATCGATATTCACCCAGCTACTTCTTGCTCCTGTCTTGACCTCAAGGAAGGCGAAACATTTGGCTACTCTGTCAGTGATGTCTAGCCGATTTTCGAAACATAACGACGGGAGATCAAAGCTCGGCGGTATAACATATATATATATATATAATGTTCTTCTCTTCAACCAACCCCGCTTCTTTGGCTATATGACACAGCTGAGCGCGGCTCGCTGCACGGAGGTAATACTTGATGTTTTCGACGAAACATAGTAAGTTACAATAATGCTTGTCATTATCTATATACTGTATTCCATTATCAATTCTTACAGAAACGCGATTCCATTTACTTACTCACAAAGTTATTGTTGCAATTGGACGAGTTGAACTAAACTTAACAGCCCGTAATAAATCCATCCACAGATAATGGAGTACTTCAATTATGCGAGATGTCGATAATAAGATTCGAGGTCGAGGCTAGCATAGAAGAACCCGATGCCGAAGGAACTTGATTCCTCTGTGTTCTCGGCGTCGGATTTAAGAATGCCAACAATGCAATATGTTATTTTGTTTTACGTACTTTTATTTCATGGCGTCTTCGACTGCAGGGTCGTGGAGGCTGGACTTGACATTAATATTGAGACGGTAGATGGTTCGGAGGGAGTGAGGATGCACGTAGCTTCGCGGGCCTTGCTGTGTTATGTGCATTGCTTCGACGTAAGAATGCATGGTGGTCCCCTGTGTGGATTGCTTCTTCGTTACCTCAACTCGACCCTGATTGCTTCCTAGTTTCTTCTCATCGTTAGTCAGGCATAATACTGACAATTCCACGAAGGCGTAGCGGTCGGGTGTAGGCCATGCCTCTTGAGGCCTCCATGACACGTCATAGGTTATAGGTCGTGCTTGCTTATCATTTTTTGTGAAAACACTGGGCAAGGTGATGTTACAGGCTTGTAAGTATAAGATGTTGGTCTGAGAGTCCCCAGATTCGTCTTCATGAAAAAACCTTCCTAACAATAGGTGTGTAATCAGACAAGGCCATTATGATCTGATATCCTCAAGTTTCTTGTAGAAACAGACTTTCAGGACAGCATTTGAGCTAAGGTATAAAGGCCAGGTCAAATAGGAGATTTACTGTTACCAGCTTAGCGGACCGAGACCAATTCTATTCGCTTTCAAGTATACTTGCTAGCACATGATGTACTGAGCTGCGTGGAGACAGGTAAATCGTGGCACCGGTATTTGCTACAGGATGCATGCGTCGGCTGCCTGTACCGTGGGGTCGTAGACAAGTAGATTGGATTATAACAAGCTGCGGATTGACCCCGTAATCTGCGCCGATCATTGTTTATCTAATTTAGGCAACATAACTTCACGATGGACTCACGTTGATCTATGTTTACTTCACACGCGATGCACAAAGGTTGTGATGTTGCCATAATCTCTACTGCGCAAGAGCTGCGGATAGTTCATTAGACCCATAATCTTAATGCCATCGCAATTGCACGGTCGATCGGAACCGATAATTGTCTCAATGCGATCATCGGGAAGCTAGGCACTGTGAATCCACCTGTGCGATTTGCTATGCTGGCTGCACGGTCTCTATCCTTCAAGTCCAACGGGGATACAACTTCGCTGCAGTTGAGATGGGCGCTTTATATATTTGCTCCATTCCAATGTTGATCGAGGGTCATCGAAACCGGACCGTGAGGAGCTTATTTTATTCTAATACACAGGCATATATGCTCCGTGGATGGAGATTTCGTAGCATTATAAGGTCTTGATATTACACGCAGCGAGGCCCCCTCTCGCTCCCGAAAGAGAGCTGCACCATCTACCTGGAGCCTCTTTACACAAACCCTCATCGTTACTTTGCCGGCTCCCGTTCTTTCTCAAGCTCTCGGTATGGCCTCAACGCCTCCTCCAGATCAAGGCTCCTCTGAGACGACCTTTGATACAACAGTATGTCTCCACTATTCGTTATGTCAAGAGCTTTGCTGAAGTCGGATTTGTTCAGGTAGGCGTGTTGTATATAACTGCAGTGTATGTCTGATTTAGTCCTACGCATATGATTTACAACAACGCTGACAATCGGCTTCAAGATGTTCTATGGGGTAGGTAAAATTTCCTCGGTGTTGTACTGGCAAAATCAGGTGCTCAAATTTAGTCGGAATTAGATTGTGGGGCGCCGCGACTCTCCAAATGTACCATTACTATAACGTAAGTCTTGCGGCACTGCGAGAACCCAGTTGGCTCATCGCATAATCCATTCAGAACTACCAGAGTGATTCGGGGTGGTTGAAAACATATATCTTTGCCGTGTGGTTCCTGGACACTCTGCATCAGACGCTACTCGTTGCCTCCGACTACAGATATCTAATAATTGGTTTTGGCGACTTCACTCAGTTAATGCAGATTGATATGTGCGTATCGGTAGTTGATGCATTGTACAACCTCAGGCTTCAAGTTGTAATTAACACTCGTGCTTTATAGACTCTTTGTCATAGCCTTGCTAGTTGGCGGTCTTATCTGTGCTATGGTCCAGTTTATATTCCTGATGCGCGTTTGGAAGCGTAAGGATTGCGTTAATTGCTTATATCGTTATGATGACAATGTGTTTTCTGATTGTAGTCAGCGAAAAGAACATCATCTTGAGCGGTACCATCAGCTTGCTAATTGTTGGTCAACTTGTGGCGACGTGCCTATATTTCGTCAAAGCCCTTCAATACGAGGATTTCGGGCGACTCAAAGGATACATGTCGCTGACACGCATCGTCGATGCCGTCAATGCAACTGCAGACACCGCGATAGCACTGTGTCTTGTCGTGCTTCTCCATAGGAATCGCTCTGGGTTTAAGGACAGTGACACAACAATCAATCGGCTCATCGTATTCGTCGTCAATACGGGCCTGGTGACAGGCCTGTGTGCGATCCTTGGGCTTATCCTGGGAATAGTCCTTGAAAACACACTATTTTTCATGTTATTTTATTTGATGACTGGGCGATGTGAGTCTTTAAGATTTCATATGATAAAAATACTGACGCCTGATTGCTTATGCCCATGCCCGCAGTATACGTGAATTCACTATTTGCGTCGTAAGTTCTGTTGTCTTATGGTTTGCGTCACTATATGCATAACTTCTTTTTATAGGTTAAACTCGCGCAAAGACTTTCGCAATAGCCTTGTCAAAGCTCGCAGTAGCTTTGGTTTGTCAAATGTCTCTACAGGCCAGTTCAGAACCGTTTCGTTCCAGACGCACTACAATGAGTGTGCTGCAAACACCCCTGTCACTCCAGATCAGCGTCCAGATTCAAAGGTGAGTAGATGATAGGTTCCATCGCATTTTATTGGTAGCTTACTGCAACGCCAAGCCTAATTTCGTTACGGAGAATAACCCTACCAGAATTTCGGTGACGGTTGAGAGGGTAGTTGGTAGTCCATTCGATGAGGTGCGTGGACCCAATATTTCTGAGGAGTATTATGACTTACGATCATTCCCGCTACAGGAATCAAGGTATTCGTTTGATCTCGAAGATCCAGAGAAAGAAAGCAATGCATCAATCCACAGTAAATTTGAGAACATTCCGCTATAACAACGGATGTCTCTGTATTCTAGATTCTCAATCATCTTTCAACTGTTTAGCATCGTATAAGGGTCGCACTATAAGGAGAAAAGGAAGGATTGTAGAAAAAATGTTGTGTAGTTTCGTGTGTCCAGCTCCAATTGTGTATTCTAGCCTGTTGTTCAATAGGATCCAGTCAGTAAGGATTACCCTTGCAAGTACGATCTAGTACATGCCACCGCTTACGCATGTCGGAAAGACGTAAAGCAATACACCACGCTTTATTATCCTACGCCACGTTTTCTGCTGCGAAAGGCTGTTGCTGCTGAGGCTATGACGGTCCATTGACGGAAAGCAGTGGGTGAATCAGTCATGCCGAGCCGTCTGGCCGCGTCGTAAATGCGGCTATAATAGTATTACCCTACTCTCCGACTCCCATCAGCCCAATCCCTGATCCCTCAGACACTCCTTACCTCTTTCTACTTCTTCATCTCATTCAGCATGGCGCCAGTGGAGACAGAATACTATGATCTGGTACGGACTGGCATATTTGTTAGTGGATTGGATGCTGAACCTCGTTGAAGCTGGGCGTGCAACCCGACGTCGAGGAGACTGAACTCAAAAAAGCATACCGCAAGGCAGCAATAAAGGTTCCTCGATTTCTCAACTAAAATGCCTTAGAAGCGTTCCTAACCACGCGTCGCCACCATTTCAGTTCCATCCCGACAAGAATAAGTCACCAGATGCTACAGAGAAGTTCAACGAAATTAGGTGAGCATTTCGGTTGCTTCGTAGTGTATTATCATCGCGTGGTTAACCCTTGCCGTTCATTAGCAAGGCATACCAGATCTTGTCAGACCCTGTACGTCCTCGGGACACATCGAGGTGTTGCTTCTGGAAGCTAATGTGTAACGTGGTTGGTAGAATTTGCGGACCGTCTACGATAAGAATGGCAAGTCGATGGTGCGTCTTCTTGTCTCTGATTCAATCATTCTTTCCTAACAAATACGTTCAGACCGACAAGGAAGGGCCTGGCCTTGAAGACGCTGCTGGCTTCTTTGCGAACGTTTTCGGTGGTGAACGGTTCGAAGACTATGTACGTGTGCCTTTTGCGGCGTTAAGGGGCTGGATCTGACTTTCGGACTTCGTTGTACAGATTGGCGAGATCTCTCTAATGAAGGAGATGACAAGTGTGGCTTCTACTGTTATGTCTGAAGAAGACAAGGCAGCATTGGAGCGTGATATTAGGAGTTCCAACCCACAGACTCCGTCACCATCGCCACTTGATCACAAACCGGCTTCAACTCAGGGTGCCGTGTCTGATGAGAAAGCACCTGAAACAGACAAACCTCAAGCTCAAAGCCTGCCTCATCCACCGGCAGGGAGCGCCCCTCAGGGCCTAAGTGCTTCTCTTCCGACGTCTGCTGCTCCATCACCCTCCACATCGCCACCACCGCAAGATGGCTCCAAACCATCTGCTTCAGCTGATGATTTACGAAAGAAGAAAGGGAAACAGAAGTTGACACCAGAGCAAAAGCAAAAACTTGAAGAGCTGGAAGTTGAGCGTCGTAAAGCGATGGAAGCACGCGTAAAGAAACTGGCGGAGAAGCTCATCGAGCGCATCCGACCGTTCGTTGATGCTGAACATCCTGGTGACCCAAACGACGCGGAAACTATTGCGTTCCAGCAGAAGATGCAACGTGAGGCGGATGATTTGAAGCTTGAGAGTTTCGGCTTAGAGGTACGATTTTGCTTTGCTACACAAGCCCGAATTACTCACCATCTGTGCTAGCTCCTGCATACTATCGGCAATGTATATCTGACTAAGGCAACGTCCTTTATGAAATCTCGCAAGTTCCTCGGAATGTGAGTATGCCTTGAATTTGGAATATTTACTCATCTCTGAACCTATCTTTCTTAGTCCTGGTTTCTTTTCTCGCCTGAAAGAGAAGGGTGCCATGGCGAAAGATGCCTGGGGGGTAATTGGCAGCGCGTGAGTAGTTGATTTTACCGTGACGACGGATTGTACTAATTCTAGAATTAGTATTGGTGTACAGCATATCATGGTGGTATGTCAATCATCATCTTTCACGATCGCCGGAGCATTATTGATAATATTTTGTAGGAAATGGAGAGGTTACAAGCAAAGGGAGAGATTCCTGAAGAAGAGTTGAAAGCATTAGAACTCGACATGACTGGAAGGGTACTTAGTCCTTCCCATCACTTGGATTCATGCTGACCGAAGAGCGTATTGTAGATTATGCTAGCATCATGGCGGGGAACACGATTCGAAGTCATGCAAGTACTCAGGGAGGTCTGCGATAAAGTCCTTAAGGATCACAGTGTTCCCGAGTCCATTCTAGTGAACCGAGCAAAGGTAATGTTTCTTTGCACTGCCCGGGTTTATGAAAGAGTATTAATGGAATGTTAGGCTTTGCTATTTATTGGCCACATCTTCCGACATACCGAACCTGATGAGACTTTCGAAGAGAGGCGAGAGCTAGAACGGTAAGCAGGCTATCGAAAACATGTCCCTATGTGAGATTCTGACATGTCATCTCGTGTGTTTTAGAATGGTTGCGGAAGCAGCTGCAGGGAAGTCAAAACATGCTCAGCTCCAGGCGGAGGCGAAACGTCAGAGGCGAATGGCGGAGCGTGAAGCACCGAAGGAACGACCAAAGAGTGAAGTGCACTCCGTTAAGTCAGCCAAGTCGGAAACGCAACCGCAACCGCAGGTGGTGCAGCCTCAGCCTCAGTGAAACTCACTCGTATACCTCTCCAACTTCCGTCCACTCAAACTGCTTTGCCCTCCTTCTCATTCCCCTTTCTTTCTTTCTTCCTTTCCTTCTTTCTCTCCTCCTCTCCCCACTTCCCACTTTCTTCTTACTGTCCGACGGACGGTTTTAGATGATATACGGGCTGACCGGGCAGACACACATGCAGAATGGTGATAAACCTTATACTTGAATATGATTCATGGTAGATTAGCTGGAATGGGACTCTGATAACGTATAGTATAATGTTTAATCTATTTTCATGACTGGAATGATATTGGATGTTGAGCTTGTTTTTTGAGTCTTGAGTGGGTGAAGTAAGTACGATAATCTGTACATCAGACTCAATTGCCTACATGCCAGTTGCAATGGGCCAAGGGAATTGTATTCGACTTGCGCCTTTCGGATTTTATGACTATATTTATCCAGAGTCCACATTGTACTCTTGAGGTATATCCCTTCCTTCATATGAATGGATTTACACGTAGCCGTGATTTGTCCTCAAATTCCATTTGGGAGGCATACATGTGTTTGTCACATCGCGACGTTTCTATTTTTCCTTTCTGTAAGCTATGCATGTACGTCCGACTCTGTCCAAAAAATATATATTGCGTATGCATGCATTCCAAGAAGATTAATTAAGTACGTGCAATCTTTTCCCTATATTAACAGCACATATATGGAGTATTGTAGTCAGCACTTCTGCACCGCCGAAGAGAACCGGTGAATTGACAATACCGACTTTACGAGAGATTCTGTGCAAGTCCTGCATCAGGAAAGTCATGCTAGCGCCTGCGTAATTCCGATCCCGACTCATCCGGGTCATTGAAAATGAGCAGGCCATCGAGTTCTTCCTGAGGAGAATCAACCAACTCTTCTCCCTCACTGTAATCCCGAGGCACATCCAGCACAGTATCTCGTCCGTCAAAAGATAGCGTTGGTAGGCGTGGGGGATTGCCGGAACGACGCTCAATTAGGTCAATATCTATGGAATCCAGAAAGTATGAGTCACAATTCACAAATGCAGGTAGGTGTAGCTGTATGAGACCGAATCACTATCACCATCCTCCCGAACAGATTCGTCAAAAAAGTACCAGAGAAAGTCCCTGATGTTACGGCGAAAAAGCCAATCGAGTGCAGGAATCTGATAGTTCTTGATTTCGCTCAGCGCAAAGAGCCTCACGAGAAGTTAGTAAGTAAGGTATGACTAATAGTGGAAGTTACTTACAACACGCCGATGATAATACCGACAATCCAATCTAGCGTGTCCGACAAGATTGCCTTGTCTTGAGAGACAGCTGCTGCCTTCCATGCACCAAATACAACTATAATAAAGGTGACGAAGAGGTGGTAGATTGTAATCACTATGCGACCTACAGACCGAGGATGCTGATCAATGAGTGTATGTAATACAGTCAGCCACAAATGGACATACTGTTTCCCACATCACCTCTTGACATGCTTCAGGTAAAGTTCTGAGCTTTTTGGCCAAAGTACAGGCAGAGGAAGTAGCAAGTATGTTGAATCTGACAGCAATAGCAAGGGTGGGTACATGGTGGTAGGTGGGCGAGTTGCACAACTGTCAGCGCCCCCGCCCTGCGAGGGGTGAACTCAGTCTCAGTGGTCACTGCTGATTTGTTTGACAATGTTTGAGGCATTAAATTAAAGAAGCACGTCAAGTAATATTTACCTAACTGCCACAGTGTGGACGGATCGTGCGAAAGGCGCAAATCTGAATGATGTCCCGGGACTTTCATAATAAGGAGTAGAGCACCTATTGAGTTGCACTAACTTAGGCAAAGGCCGAAGATGGACCGATCTACACAGCCTTGAGAGGCCAAGAAACACAGACAGCTTTGTTATTGGATCCAAGGATAATGCACATTTGGCTGATGATTTGAGGACATTACCTGTATAATGAGAACAACAATGACTTTGTTCATGTCTGCAATATGTATGACTGAACTTTTGTCGCTTGGTAAGAACATTTTGTTCTGTGATATATTGTGATGGCTAATAGGTGTGATGGCTAATAGGTAACTTTAATAAGGTCAGCAACAGTTTCGTTACTGGTGAGAGTTTCAATTTCGAGCCATGGATCTCTGTGCTGAAGGGCAAGAGACCAAGCTCACTATATGCATCCCAAATTCTGATAGTAGTCTTACCCTTACATTCTCTACATTATTTGGCATGTATTTAACTAGCTAATAAAATGCTATAATAATACTTTTGTTCTTGCATAATCTCTAAAATGAACAACTGCTAGTTAGTAGTTTATCCGCTGTAATCGAGTCATGCATATTTCCGGATAAAGTTCAAACTATAAATATCTGATGATCGATCTGCCGATTCAGCTTTAGACGCCCAGCCTCGATTCGCCTGAAGCGCATATACTCACTGTACCCCGAGATGTCTCCCGTCGCAACCAAAGACAGCTCAAACTCCACAGAAGCAGCAGGAAAGACCGTAGTAGCTTCTAACGGAGCGAAGTCTGCTTTCCAGAGCAACGTCCTTTATCGCGTACCGACTAAACCACCTGTAACACTCTCTGCACATGGGATCTACTATGAATGCGAAGGTGGAAGGACGTTGATCGATGCGATTGGTGGTGCGGCTGTTACATGTATTGGGAATGGGCATCCGAAAGTTGTGAAGGCGATTCAGGAGCAGGCTGTCAAGCTTTCGTGTGAGTTCAATCCGTCTGTGATAAATATATCTCGCATTGATTAAATATTGTCGGTTCCGATATTGGTTGCATTTTTTGTTACACATATGCGAATGATGTATAGATATGTATCAGGTACTGTTGACGAATGAACCTGCTGAAGGACTTGCGGAGATTCTTATCAACTCGGGGAAGGGTGCATTTTCGCAATGTGGGTTTGTATCTGGAGGTAATTATCTATTCTTGAATGCATGCGTTCTACTCCGATTTATTGATTTTACGAACAGGATCCGAAGCGATGGAAGCGGCTTTGAAGCTCTCTCGACAGGTAAGTAACAATCGTGCTTTAATCGATTATGCTATTTCTAAAAAAAATCCGGATAGTACTTCTACGAAACTGGACAAAAACAACGAGTGAACTTCATCGCTCGTCAACTTTCGTATCACGGAAATACACTAGGGACTCTGAGCCTAGCATACCATCCAGCACGACGAGCACCGTATGAAGCGAACTTGACTCATCACTGTTTTCATCACGTTTCTCCTGCTTATGCGAAGCGTTTCCAAAAGCCTGACGAAACCGAGGAACAATATGTTGAGAGACTGAGGCAGGAACTGGATGATAAGTTCCAGGAACTTGGGCCGGAAACTGTCATTGCTTGTAGGTGCGCCTGCGTTCATAATTTATTTATTAACCCAAATTGGAGATAGTCGTTGCTGAGACCGTCGTCGGTGCTACAACTGGAGTGGTAGAGCCACCCAAGGGATATATCAAGGCCATGAGATCCGTATGCGACAAGTACGGTGCATTGTTTATCCTTGATGAAGTCATGAGTGGCATGGGACGTGAGTCGCGGATGTTCCGATTCCGGTCCTGTTGTGAAGTATCACTAATATCACCTTCCGCTTCAAGGTATGGGAACTCTTCATGCATGGGAGAAGTACGGTGATGGTGCTACTCCAGACATCCAGGCTGTTGCTAAGGGCCTTGGAGGAGGGTATGATTTCTAATTCGGCCGAGTAAAGTAGTATATTTACAAAGAACTGATGTTAGGTATGCCTCAATCGGCGCTGTTCTGATGTCAGAACGCGTGTCAGTGGGGATTCGAGATAACTCTGGATTCTGGAATCATGGACACACGTACCAAGCACATCCGATTCAATGCGCAGCGGCGCTTGCCGTGCAAAAGGTCCTTATTGAAGAAGACCTCATCACAAGTGCACGCGTCCAAGGGGGAAAATTCGGTGAACGTCTGCGCGAGGCAATGTATGCACCGAACTTTGCTGCGAAGCCATTTGTCTTTGACGTGCGCGGTGCGGGATGTTTCTGGGCGGTAGAATTCGACTTTGATGGAAGCGATGCGCAGGCGGTGTTTGACTTCAAGGGCAAACGCTTTGCCTCACTCATTCAGGCGCAATGCATGAAGAACGACCTTGTTATCCTTGCTTTCAGCGGCGGTGCGAACCTTGAGGGCAACAAAGGCGACCACACTATGTTTGCCCCTCCGTACAACATCAAAGACGAGGAGATTGAGAAGATTGTGGAGTTGTTCACGAAGAGCGTGGAGGAGGTACTTGCTGCCAGCCTGCGATGAGAGCTATAGCATAAGAATCCCTTGAAATATAGAATGAACCTGTAACTACTACTAGTACTAGATGTGCAAGGAAGGAAAGAGAGTTGAATTGAATCCATTATTATTAAGAGACGCCACCGAGCGTGGGAACGGGATCACGGGGATCACCTTTGACCCTTTACATACGCATACGGAACCGGACACTTGTACTCTCGTCCACCCTTACTTACTCACTCGACATCGTCCCCGACGACCGTGCCGTTGACGGCCGGCCTCTCTCATAACCACACTCGCACTTGCTCAGCTTCGCAGCTAGGTCGATGGCGGCCTGAATTCAATGGACTTCGAACGAAATCATCATCAGCCAGCAGCAGCCTCCAGTTCATCGTCACTTCAAATCCAATCCGCATCTTCTGCCTCGACAGTCCCCATCCTTACTACTGACAGAGCGCCTATACGCTCGAGTTCTCGTCTCAAAGCAGCAAAGGAGAAAGGAAAGGAGCGCGAAGAGCTTCTTGCTGAGCAGCCTTCTGTGCGTACATCACTTACTCTGCGCGGCGTTTACTTTGCATATCCGCTGACTGTGCTGATTCTCTGACTTGGTGAAATTTAGAGGCGTAGTCGTGACTATACAGGTAAAGGTAAGGCTAGAGAAATACCTGCAGAGTCCATTTCCGCCCCTGTTCGTTCTAGCAAGAGGTGAGCAATCTTTGCATTGCAGCCAATTGCCCCGTCGCACTAAGCCGCATTGCTGACTTATGATGATTGTTCTAGGACAAAGCGTAACACTCAAGCGCCAACTGCGACTTCCTTCATAATCGACGGGCCGTCAAAGGATTGCAAGGGAAAGAAGCGTGCCGCTCCCGACTCCTTTTCTGAGGACGATTCCACCCTTACCTCTTCAAAGCGAGTTAGACGATCCAGGAAGGAATCTCAGATGACGAAGAAGTTGAGGTGAGTGCCCTCGTCGGTCTCACTGATGCCTGATTATGTTCTGATGTTGTTGCGTTGCAAGGTCTCCGCCGAAAGGCAAGAGTGTGGCGAAACCCAAAGCTTTCTCGGCTCCAGGCCCGTC
Source organism: Fomitiporia mediterranea MF3/22 (assembly GCF_000271605.1). Classification (NCBI taxonomy): domain Eukaryota; kingdom Fungi; phylum Basidiomycota; class Agaricomycetes; order Hymenochaetales; family Hymenochaetaceae; genus Fomitiporia; species Fomitiporia mediterranea. The sequence continues at coordinate 431,231 of NW_006760386.1, forward strand.
ACGGCCCGATGACGATGACGACATGATGGATGTTGACTTTGGGGAAGGAATGCCTGATCGTGACGACCACTTGCATAGAGGGGATGAGGGACAGCATAGCGAAGATGAAGGGAGTGAAAAAAGTGATGACGAGCACCATAATGAAGATAGCGAAAAACGGGAGCCTGCGCCGTCGGCCGATGCTTCTCCCGAGTCTCGTCGCACGCTAGAGGAGACGATGGCAATGTTTGACTTTGGGCGTATTGGAGGTTTCATGAGTCAGATAAATACTCGTCTACGTACTCTACTCAACAACATCAAGCCTTCTGCCGATCCTTCCACGAGGCTCGTGGCTCTGCAAGAGCTTAGCGAGCTCCTGAGTATCAGCACTGAAGACACTCTGGCAGGCTCATTCCAGATCGAGAGTTTTGTCAGGGAGCTCGTTCGTGTTCTAGGCGGAAATGGCGGCGAAGCGGCGCAGGATGAAGTCGATGATGATGATGATAATGGCGGCGATGAAGAAGCCGCGCTTGCTGCAGCACTTGCAATGAGTTCAGGTGGCGCATATACAGGGGATGAGAACCTTGAAGCACAATTGCTTGCTTGTCGCTGTCTTGCTAATCTCATGGAAGCTCTTCCTGGTTGTGGGCATACCCTTGTCTACCATGGTGCCATCCCTGTTCTATGCAGTAAATTAATTGAGATCTCATACATCGATCTTGCTGAACAGACGCTTCTTGTAAGCTGGCTTCATGGTTTGGACTACTCTTTGTTTACTCAATTTCTTTCATGTAGACTCTCGAAAAGATATCAGAAGAATACCCGAGTGCAATCGTGCGCGAGGGTGGCTTGGCTGCCTTACTGAACTATCTGGACTTCTTCTCCATCGCCGTTCAGCGTACTGCTTTGCAAGCTGCAGCAAACTGCTGCCGTAACTTCTCACCTGACCACTTTGCAATGATCAAGGACGTCTGGCCAATCATTCGAAATTGTTTGGGTTACGCCGACCAGAGACTTGTTGACTTCGCGGCTCTCTGTGTGATCAGAATCATTGAGTCCTATCATCGTTCACATGCTGACAAGCTTGAGGTGCTTGTGGATGCGGAACTTATCAAAGCGGTGAACGTCTTGCTGTTACCAGCGGGAGGTTCTCCACTTATCTCGGCAGGTACATATACGCAGCTGGTCAAAGTTATGGCTACGGCTGCAAGAGCCAGTCCGACAATTTCGCTGGCCCTTTTGCAAGCTGATATCGTGACAACAATATATCATATATTGACGGGAGTACTACCACCAGCGCACAGTGAAGAAGAGCAAGGGAACAGTGCTACCGGCCAGGGATTTGGTGGTGGCTTGGCAGATATGACCGTTATGCAGAATTTAGCGCATAGACCCAAGGAACAAGTGGAAGAAGCATTGACACTTGTTCTAGAACTTATGCCTCCACTGCCTAAAGGTAATAAATTCTACGCATATAAGTAGATCTATTCTCTAAATTCTTCTCCGATAGATGGTACGTTTGATCATAAAGGGTATTCAGAAAAAGCACTCCATCGTATGATCAAGGCAAAAGGGAAAGCTGATAGGGCTGCCGCACGAGCGGCGGCGGTAGCCAACTCAGCCGGTGTGCAATCAGCTGCCTCGTCACGAGCGCATACGCCGACGGGAGGCGTGCATACCCCTGCAGAAGATGATGCTGCGACGCCTGGTAGTGTACCTGCGCCTGACATGCCTGACATACCTCCAGTCCTTCCATTACCTGGTACTTCCTCAGCTGAACCCACAGTCGATCGTGCAACTTTGCTCCGCCAGCACGAGCACGTCGTTAATCGTTTCATTACCCCGATGGTCCCGATTTTAGTCGATGTTTATGCAGCGAGCGTCTCAGGTCCTGTACGGATAAAATCCCTGACTAGCATTTTGAAAGCTATATGCTTCCAGGACGAGGAACAAATAAAGAATACTTTAAGTGTAAGTCGCAGTGGTTATCGAACGTCCTTGAATTAAACTCATGTTGATTTCTTCAGAACGTACCTATCGCGAGCTTCATTAGCTCAATCTTATCCGCAAAGGACAATCCGAACCTTATGATCGGAGGTTTGCAGTTGGTTGAGCTTCTGTTGAGCAAGGCACCTGCGGATTACAAAGCTTCTTTCAGGCGAGAAGGTGTATTACATGAGATCGAAACCCTCGCTACACGCCAACTTCCTCCACGAGCGAAAGACAAGGAGAAAGAGAAGGTCAAAGAAGAAAACAAGGATGAGTCGGTACCACCTGAAGCTCTTCCATCCGCCCCCATTTCTTCGTCTGCGATCACGTTGGTATCGGGTAGCCGTCGGCCTCACATCTTGGATCCTGAAGATGCTTATACGTTACGCGCTCGTGTCATCCGATTCAAGTATCTTTCGAACGATTCACAGGAGGAAGCAGATGCGGCTTTCGCTCGTTTGCGATATCTAGTGACGGGCCTTATGCAGAAGGATACGAGCGACCAGCAACTCAGCGAGACAATGGGGTCGTTAGGGAATATATTTGCTTCGCAGCAGACTGTATCCAGCTTTGAGCTCATGCAGAGTGGTATCGTGGATGCTTTGCTTGAGTTTGCAACTTCGAAAGACTATACTGGTATGTCATTATGTCATATAAGATGTTTAATTATCTTTCTAACTTTAGATTTGCAGTTGATGTTGCTCGACGTCAGGAGATCGTCATGGATAAGTTAGCTGCTTACAGGGACGAGAAGTCCGCTGGCCCATCTATTGGTGTGTTGGTCAAGAAACTGCAAGAAAGTTTGACCCGAATGGAATCCTTTGAAGTAACCACGGTTTCTTCTGGGTTGGAAGGTACGTTCATCTCAAACCTGTCTTGAACTGATGATTGACTTATCGATTATTATAGACTCGAAGCGAAGCACGCCATCACTCCTCGCACGTCAGATCAAGCTTCGGCTCATTCCTGAGGACACGTCGGATTCATCCACCAGCAACTTGGTGGTATCGATTCATGCTATTGCAACTTTCCAAGCGTTGAACGATTATCTCCGACCGAGACTGGGTGGATTGCTTTCGGGCTCTACTACTGGCTCGAGGTTGTCCGGGATGCTATCAGCTTTAGCTGCCGGCCGATTCCCTCCTGAAATCTTAGCTGCTGGTGGTCTCGGTGGTCTGCCTAGCGCTCTGGCCGCTCCACCTCCTCCACAAGTGCAGACTGATGAAAGCAGTGGCGAATCCGACCCAAGACCAGAGCGCCGTAGAAGTCAGCGTTTGAGCGCGAAGGCATCTGCGGGGTCTATGTCAGAATCTGTCATAGCCAATCCACAAGCCTCGAGTTCTGTAGCTACACCTCCTTCTGTGGCCTCGACTTCTACCGCTGTCGCTCCTAGTCAGGACAAAGGCAAGCGGAGGAGGTCGAACTCGCACAAGAGCCCGTCGGGCGAGCAGAATGGGAGAGTGTCACTTGATGATGAAGATATAGATTCGGACGGCGATTATATGGATGCTGACGTGGACGCCGAGGTAAGTTTTTACCGTCTTGCAATTTGTAAGGTTCGATCTCAACTTTGTTTTTAGGTGTTTGAGGATGATATCGATGAGGAAGAACATGTTGATGCGGAGAAGACAGTTACTCTTTCAGTTAATGACGGTCCGTCGGACTATTTTGTCGTTTGATGCTGGTTCTAAATTGCTTTACAGACGGTTCTAAGATAGAGGCACAAACACCCGAGGGGACTCGAGTAGCAACACCCAGCTCGGGCGGACCTGCTGCGGGACCTTCAACAAGTTCATTAACACAAAAGCCCTCATATGCGGCCGCTTTGAAAAATAAACCTACCGATTGGCACTTAGAGTTCTCCATGGATGGGCATGTCCTGCCTTTGGATATGACTATTTACGGAGCTGTCCACCAACATGAATCACGCAAAGCATCTGGCAATTCTGTTCCTTTATCTATGCTTTACACATCAGTTTTCCCCGTCAAATATAAGAAAGTACCAGGTCCACCGCCTCCTCCAGAAAGTGAGCAAATTGCTTCACTGGTTTGTGTGCCGATTTACTAACGTGATTGTATTTTGTGTAGGTACAAGTGAAGGTACCTTGCGAGCTCGGTCACCTGTGTCATCTTTAGCATCACTCCCCGACGACGCACCTCACTCGAAGATATTGAAACTACTCCGTGTTTTACATAAACTTAATGCCGAGGCGTCTGAGAGCGAATATGACAGGCAGATCCTCCCTCAGGCTGCCTTCATCAACAACAAACTCACCGCGAAGTTGACTCGACAATTAGAGGAGCCAATGATCGTTGCCAGCTCATCTTTACCGGATTGGGCTATGGACCTCCCGCTTCACTTCCCTTTCTTGTTCCCCTTCTCAACGCGATTCTCCTTCCTACAATCAACTTCGTTCGGCTATGCTCGTTTGATCCTTAGGTGGCAGAGCCAGAATCGAGCACAGGAGTCGTCACGACGAGATGATCAGCTTGGGTTCCTTGGACGTTTGCAGAGGCAGAAAGTGCGCATTTCGAGGAAACACATCCTCGAGTCGGCATTCAAGGTGTTCGAGTTATACGGATCATCGTCTTCGATTCTCGAAGTGGAGTACTTCGATGAGGTCGGGACTGGGCTGGGACCGACACTCGAGTTTTACTCTCTGGTGTCGAGAGAGTTCGCAAGGAGAGATTTGAAAATCTGGCGAGATGCTGATGCGACGTATCCCGGTATCTACGTTCATCATCCGCACGGATTGTTCCCTGCGCCGGTATCTGCAGACCTTGTCGGTGACGGTGGAGAAAAGCGCACCTATGTCTTCAAGATCATTGGCCAATTCGTTGCAAAGGCGATGTTGGACTCGCGTATTATCGATATGTCGTTTAATAGGATCTTCTTGAAGATGATTCTTGGAGAGGAGATCCCGTTGACGATTAATACTTTGCGAGTAAGTCATGCGTTATTTCGGGATTGATGATGGTACTGATGTATTTTGTAGCTCGTTGATCCACCTCTGGCAAATTCGCTGTTCAAGCTTGAAGCGTTGGCTCATAATGCTGGTTCGGATGATGCTAAGGTGAGTACAAGCAGTCAGTGAAATATCGTGACATAATTGACATTTATCCCTTTAGATGCAATATGGTTCCATCGAAGACCTGATGTTGGACTTCACGCTACCTGGTTATGACATCGAGTTACGACCTGGAGGAAAGGAAATGGCAGTGACATCGGATAATGTTAAGGAGTACATTCAGGGTGTCATCGATGCTACAATTGGTTCTGGTGCTGAGTTGCAGGCGAAAGCGTTCCGTGAAGGTTTCTCGAAAGTGTTCCCTGTGACGGACTTACAAGCTTTCACTGCGGATGAGTTGGGTGTGTTGTTTGGCAGTGCTGTTGAAGATTGGAGTGTGGACAGTAAGTTGGCATGATGCAGAGAGCATAAAATCATGGTGCTGATAGATTGATTTTGCAGCGTTGATGGAGTCGATGAAGGCGGACCATGGGTTCAACATGGAGAGCCCAGCCATTCGTGATCTTGTCTCGATCATGTCAGAATACGACGAAATATCGAGAAGGAGATTCCTTCAGTTCATCACTGGTAGCCCGAAGTTACCAATCGGAGGTAGGCATTCTATTATGCATTCCCAATCTACAAGTACTTACACTCTGTTGCAGGATTCCGAGGCCTTAACCCACCATTTACTGTTGTACGCAAGCCGCATGAAGCGCCGTACACTGCCGATGACTACTTGCCGAGTGTGATGACGTGTGTGAACTACCTAAAACTACCACAGTACAGTTCGCGAGACGTTATGCGGGAAAAGCTAGAAACGGCTATCATGGAGGGTGTCGGAGCGTTCCATTTGTCATAAGGTTGCTTTAAACGAGAAAGTTGTTCTTATACAATATCCAAGCTTAGCACTGTATACACATCATCTTTGCCGTCAGCTCTTTTATTTATCCCACCTCACTTTTTGTCATCGCCATCCATCCAAACATTAGAGGACTTTTATAGTTGTTGCTTCTTCCTAGTCGTACATTCCCGTCTTGTCGCCATGAAGATTATGTTTAGGCTTCTGTATGCTATTTACAAGATAGGAATAAAAATCGAGTATGCTTTTCGAATCCGGTTCCGAGGAGTTACATGCTATTTATGAGTACGGGAGTATTTCTTTTAACCATAGCATGATGACCGCGCACGTCGTCTAAATCTGTTTTAAGATGTTGGCTTGGCAAGTGGAGCCTACTGTGCAACAGTGCAACAAGGGTGGTATGCACGATGGACACGCAGTAGTGATGAGCCGAGATGATAGATTGATACCTTCGTTGGTTGCTACTGTGAGTGACGGCGGCGACGGGACTCGAGGTGTGATACACAGCTTATTTATTTTATCTTATTTTATTTATAATTGGCGGATGCGCAGCGCCGAAGCCTGTCAGTGCCAAATTACATACGCCTCCCTCTCTTCCTTTCCACATCCATCATCCACGTCCCTTCATCTCATCCGCCCATCTTTATTTCTCGTTCCTCGTCGCCGACACATATTAAAATTGCGACGTTCTTCGCAACAACATGTCGTCGAGGATACGCACAGACCTCGAGAGCCTCACGCGGTTCCGCGCGCCAGGTGTACGACCCTTTCGGTTACTCCTCGCCGTCGTTGGGCTACTCTGTGTGGTGCGTTTTGCGTCCGTTCACTTCGGAAATTGCAATAAATTCTTATCTTTTTTTAAATTTACTTTACTGTACTTGATGACAGGGCCTACTTGTAACGTCGCCCACAGCGCGGACGTACGTACCATACGAGAAGTTCAAATACGGTTCTTCAAAAGGTGGAAGTGGGAGTGGAAGTGATGGAGGGTACACCGTCGTACGTCCTCCACACGCAAAACCCGTAAACGTCACCATCTCTCCACCCGTCGACCCGGAAACCAACCGCGCAAACGCAACGCTCCTGATGCTCGCACGAAACAGCGATCTATCAGGTGTAGAAGCTTCCATGAGATCCCTCGAATCCGCTTTCAATCATAAACACAACTACCCCTGGACTTTCCTCAACGAAGTACCATTTTCACTCGAGTTCAAGAAACGCGTTCGCGAACTCGCCAGCGGAGAAGTCAAGTTCGGCTTAATCCGAAGCGAGGACTGGTATCCTCCCGACTGGCTCGACGAAGAAAAGTACGAACACGATCGTAAGGAGATGGAAAAGCTACGAACAGTACCCTACGCGGGGAGTACGACCTATCGTAACATGTGTCGTTTCAACTCCGGATTTTTCTTCCGACAAAACGTATTGGATGAGTTTAAGTGGTATTGGAGGGTGGAACCGCATGTGACGTTCCCGTGTGAGATTCCTGGAGACCCATTTGTGTATATGATCGAGAATAATAAGCGGTATTCGTTTACGATTACTATACCGGAGTATGGTGAGACGATACAATCGCTGTGGCCTACTGTTAAAGGTGCGTCTCTTTACTTTGCTCGTTTGATGTATATTTATATGTCTAACTTGCTATATTTTTGCGCATCTCGGTTGATATTAGGCTTCATGTCCGATTACTCGCATCTCATGCCCGATAACAACGCACTTGCATATTTAACGGACGACAACGGAGAGTCGTACAACCGATGTCATTGTGAGCGTCCCCCACTTCCCTCTGTACCACTTGAAAATGAAAACTCATTCAATTAACTTCTCCAACAGTCTGGTCAAACTTCGAAGTCGCAGACCTCGACTTCTTCCGTTCCCCCTCCTACCTCCAATTCTTCAACTCTCTCGACCAAACGGGTAACTTCTTCTACGAACGATGGGGAGACGCACCCGTGCACTCTATCGGTGTTGCGCTCCTCCTACCTAAAGAGCAAATTCATTTCTTCAAGGACATAGGGTACTACCACGTACCCTTCTGGAACTGTCCCGCGGATGAAGGGAATGAGTTGCAATGCAATTGTGAGAGAGGACAGAGCTTTGATGTACATGGGAGTGCGTGTATGAAGAGGTTTGAGGGGTTGTTCCCTGATGGTGTTATTGGGTGAGGTATATGCATATTTCCTTCTCTTTTAATCTTATTATACACACACAATGCATGAATAAACCTTAGACCAGCTGGATCCTGTCCTCATCCTGTCCTATCCTCACCTCCCTCTCGCATATGTAAAATCTTGGAAGTCATCAATGATATTGCATATATTAATTGATACATTGGTGGCCGGAATGATGGTAAGTTGCCGACCTTGACCCGACTATATAGACACCCTCTGTAGGCCACGACTTGTCAATCGAATACATCGTGACGATTAAAGATGGCGGCTACCACTGATACTTCCGACTCGTCTCAGCTGATTGAGAGCTTGGCAGCTATGTCAATAGCTGGGGGCAATAAACAAATGTATGTTACGGTTTTATCTCTATCTTTGATATTGTGTTTATCTAAAACCCAGTCTTGTTAGAGTCCCTATAACTCCAACGTCTGCTCCAGGAGCAGAGGATGTGTCGATGGATACCCTGGCGCAGTCATTTGTCGATCAATCATAATCAACGACGTCTACTCCCATGTCACTGTCTAATGATACTTCAGCACCCGGATCGGGTCCATCGGTGTTTGCATCTACACCATCGTCAACTCAGACTGTGCCAGACTTTGACTTCATGTCGATTGGATTTGATGACTTCACATCGATGTTCGGTAAGGAAGAACCTATCGACTTCGATTGTGATTTCGAGAGCTGGTTCACTACAGATGTGGATGGTATTCTTCCAACGACTGCTCGAGCAGGGCAGGTGGGCGCATTTCCCAATAATCAATCATAACCAACGACGTCCACTCGCAAGTTGCCACCTAAAGGCGTTGGTACTGCAGTACCTGGATCAGCTCCGTCAGTACCGGCGCCGTCAGTTTCTGCAGACTGCAACCGCACCACCGCCGAACGTTGACTTCGACTTCATGACGGATGGGTTTGATGACTTCATATCGATGTTTGGTAGAGACGCTGACTTCACTGAATACGATCGTGACTTTGGGAGCTGGTTCACTAGAGATATGAGTGGTCTTGGTACTTCATGATATAACGAAACGCCAAGTCTAGACAGGTGAAATCCAAGATACGTGTGTAGTAAATGCAGTTTGTGGAATAAGATATGTATAACAATTGTTGGTTGATGAAGTGATGCACGGATGAATAGCAGAGCCGTAGAAAAACAAATGTGTAAAAGGGGATCTCGGTTTTTACTGAGATGGCCGAAACATGGCATCCATTGCTAACGGATAGACACTTGGATCCCTATAGAGACCAGTTTGCTTTAGAGAACCCCTTTTTTTTGCTTGCAAAAGCAGGTATCATATTGTACGTATATGCGTGCTATCTGCTGACATACCGATGTTCTGTAATGATTGTTAGTATGTGCACGTGCAGTGGCATATTTCGTTGCTGATAGCAATGCATCAAGGTTAAACAGTAGGGATGAGAAGTAAAATATAGAAAGAGGTGGAAGTATTTCTAAATTGGCAACCACACTTCTGCGTTTTATCTATTAAACACTCTCTCGTCGACCTCCTACTGCGAATTCAGATAACGAGGTCACATAGGAGCAAGCAGAAAAAGACGCTGTGGCCCGAAGAAATTTCAGTGCCACAGAAAAGCCAGTGTTAGGCTTTTGTAAACCCTACATTGTGCGTCAATTGCGATGTTTGTCAGAGATCATGCAGAACAACTGAGAAAGCAATATGTACGTACCAAGTCTCCGCCTCTCGTAGAACAAATCCGTCCGACTAGCGCCAAGGTTAACGATCTTTGGACATCCGTCCCTGTCTTTCTCAAGCCGTGTACACTCTGCACAGTAGTATGCGTCGGAGATACCTATGGGATCATGGTCAATACTCTCCTTCCTATAAAAGGCGACGCCAAAGGAAAAGCAGGGTAGAGAAGCCGGAAATTCAAAAATAGTAGAAGATAGGAAAACGAACAGGAGACATACCAGGAGACCCACAGATGATACATCTCCCACCGTACGTGCCGAAGTTGCATTCGTCGCAAATGCGCACGAGCGTCTCTGGGCGGACGTACGAATCACATACTGGGCTGTTCGAAGCAGTGCGTTAGATTCTTCTTACCCTGAGAGATATGTGCGGAGGGGACGTACCACTTTCCGTCGCACTTCTCGCATAGACGTCCAATAGCTAATAGTTGAGCAGTCACAACATGTTAGTACTGGGGGTTACAATACAGGGAGAATTGACGGACGACGAACCAATACCAGGCTGGCGCCTGCACATAATCAAATCTGCAACCCTCATTAGGATCATGACTTTGATGATCGGTGTAGATACGACGTACCGGGATGGTGCTTCGACATATTGCTTTAATGGTTTAAAGTCAAGAGTGAGCAGGACCGAACGAGGTGTGACGGTAGGTAAAGCTAGGTAAGCCGATCCCGTGACCTCGACACGTAAATAACTCACAACAACGCGAAAATTTCTAGAAACAGTCTGAGTATTGATTATTCATCAGCCACCACAGCCCTGAACTTACCCAAAACGATGCCGATTGCAACGCTCAGGCATATTGAAACTCTTCCAATTGAGACTAGAATACATATCCTTGACTTTGCTGCAAGGAGTCCAGGACATCCGAATGGGCTCCTCACATTTCTTCCCTCCAGAGAACGATTTTAAATACGTTGAGGGATTCACGAACGCCATGCGGCAATGCCTATTTTTCGTCGTTGGGTCGAAGAGGCTCTAACATCCTTGCGATTGAGTGTTTCGGTGAATGGTGTAAAGGATATCTTGAGTCTAAAATTCCAGCTAATCTCGTTCGGTGCGTTCTCCATTGAAAGGCAGGTTGTACGCCCAACGAATTATTCATTAACGTAACCGCATTCTCTTCTACTACTCTACCAGGCATTTGAGGATTCGAAACAAATTATTCACCGTACCAGCTGAACTTGTGTTCTTTAAGAGACTCGAATTGATTTCCCTTACCCTAGACACGACTGCTAGTTATGACTTGTTGCATTCTCAGGCAACTTTGATGTTGTAAAGCCTACAAAAAATAGATCCTACACAGGAAGGTATCAGGCTCCTGAATACACTATATATCTTTCTGAACTTTGTCAAAGTGTGCCTTGCAGAAGCCCAGCCAACAATAAGAATAGTAGAAATCTGGTCCATAAAATACTTCATAATGGATGACTTAATATTTCTCAATATTGAGGTCAGTATAACATTCTTATAGTACATCAATTTATGATAAATCATAAAATACCCTGTGTGCAGGAAGTTGTAGACAACATATTTGTTGTTTTACAAAGCTTTGTAGGATGTAAACATTATCAACTCCTCTCTCTATACACAACAATTACACTCTAGACAGAGCTCAAAGAATTGCATATGTGTTATAGTCTTAAATACAAATATATGTCCTGTAACTATATTGATTGTAGTCTCTGTAATTCTGCTGAGATGGACAAATCTGTAAGGGTGGAGGAACAGTACATTAACAAGGAAACTTGCTAATAATATACTATCTCTATAGTATACTTAGTAGTCTGTTCTATTCAGATACAGTGTGTATTTTAATAAAGTGGGTCAGAAGGTATATCTGATCTCTAGATATAATAACAGAACCTTCTCTACTGGTGGAGAGCATATAATTGAAGAATTATAGTTGATTAAGGTACTTTATAGTATTCTCTTAATATCTGTACAATATTAATATATGTACCAACTTCTACTTAGATAGAACAGGATAATGATTATATTACAATCTGTTACAGTTCTCTACTCTTACACCTTCAGTTCTGAGGGTTCTACACCCTTCTGTACTAGAACTCAGGACTTCTGTCCCTCAGGAGTACTGTTTATAAACTATATGTAGGCTGACTCTTACTATTACCCCTTCTTACTTTATCATTCTATTCCTTTGACCACCCTTTCATTCTTTGTTCATTCTATAGTCTCTTACCCTTTGTCCATCCCTTCATTCTTTATACCTTTATCTTTGACCTTCCTTTCTTTCATTCTTTGTGGCTCATCATTCTTAGTAGCTTATATTCTCTGAGTACTCTTATATAGTTTAGTATATATAAGTGTATAAGATCAGACTAGTCTTATAGTCTTGATCTTGTTTACTCTAGGTAGTCCTGTACTCTTAGACTTACTCTATATACTCTACTCTTGTCTCTCTCTCTCTCTCTCTGTTCTACAAGTTCTAACTATATTCTAGTGTTTGTATTCTATATTTCTGTTATGTAGAATAGTTGTAACCTAGGTCCTCTTACTTGGTAGGACAGTAGGAGTGGCAGTTAGTACAGAAGGGTCTATGTTTACACTACAAAGGGATCAACACTAAACTAAAAGGAGTAATAAATAGAAGAAGAGTGGTAAAAGTTTAAAAGGGTTTAGAAAGTTTAAAATTTAAAAATGTAAAAGGGTTAGGACAAAGAAAAGAGATTAATACAATAGTGAGTACTAATGCCTGAAACATAGGAGAGTCATAGGGTAGTAATAAGTAGTCTTGATCTAATGTTAGTAATAGTATAGAGGGGACTCAAAGGCTCGATTAGTAGTTATGAGTAGACTTAGCTTAATATGTGTAGACCTCTATCTAAGAGGCCTTTACTAACTATATACTCTTAACCCTCTTAGAACCTGTTCTAATTGTTTTAGAAGTTACAACCTGTTTTAGAAAGAAAGTGTATATAGTCTACCCTTCAGACTTTAATAAGTAGTACTTTAAGAACTTCTAGTATTAAGTTGAACTATATATAACTACTACTTTGACTAATCTATCCTTAGATCTTAATTGTGTCCTATTTGTCCTCTCCTTTATGAAGGAAGGCAACACAGCCACTTAGGCCTAGAACTAGATTGAAGGACATTAGATTAGAAGCCTAATCTAACTTTAGAACAATGAGTCATACTCAGAATTTATAAGACAGCTCTGTACTTCCTTTATTAATCTAAATAAGAAGTATAATGTGTAGAACAAGTTTGTGTCTCTGTAACAGAGCAAACATTCTACTAATACCTTCTTTCAGGAGTTTAATATTCTAGCCTAGAAGGTAGGATTTATACTCAGGTTTAATAATGTCCTTATTAGAATGCTTGAAAAAGCTCTTCACTTAGAACTAGTTAATAAGATTCTCAGAATAATGTTAGAACTGATTACTTACACTAATTAGAAGACACACACTATTTCCTTTAACTAAGCTATAGCTCAAATGTGTTAAGTCTGTATAGAATACTCACACATGTGTCTGACTCTGACAGTTCTAAGCCCTTAGATTAATCTGTCTATAATTTACAATCAATCTGTTCTAATAGACATTAGAGAAGCTTAAAAGTAAGGAGCATACTTTGTCTGTAGAAAGTCAGAGCACTAAATTAAGAACTGTCTGTAGAAGTAATAGTATATCTGTCAGGTCATTAGAGTAATAATGAGTAACAAGTAGAATTTGTAGTAAGAAGCCTTTTCTACAAATCTAGAAGTTACCTCAGAACTCTTAAATCCTAACTATATACTCTAGGATTTTGTAGAGGCTTAACAGTAAATACAGTACTAAAGAGCTATAACTTGGATTTTTTAACAGCTACTTTTGATTCAATAGACACTGTAGGATTAGAAGTAAATAAAGTAAGAAAAACAGAAAAAGTAGAAAAAGTAGAAAAAGTAGAAAAAGTAAATTAACAAGATTATTTATTAAAAAGGAAAAAGTTGAAAACAAAAGTAGATAGTTCTCTTATTTCTTCTGATTCTTTTAATTCTTCTCTTTACACTTTATCTGAGTCTAAATCTGTACAATCCAACCTACTACTTCTACATTCTAAGAGCTCAGAATGTTTAGAACATTACTCAGCCCTGTTTACTACTTAGTAGTTTGTTTATAATATTAAGTAGAGATAGTCTTAGCTAAGTTCATAGTTGAGAACATAAGTCTGTCCTTGTTGAAAGAGAGAGGTTAATAAGGAAATGTTAGTATATATACTTACCCTTTTAGATAATAAGACTGTACAAACTGTATGTTCCCTTTAGAACAAGTAGTAATTTATTAGAGAATGTTCTAGATACTAGCTTTAAGTTCCTGTCCTCTTAACTCCTTTCTTAGAGTCCTCTCAGATCTAAACAATAACTCTAGTAGATAGTAAATGTACTAGTTTATACATTAATAAGACCTTTATGTAGGAATACTATCTTCCTACTTAATGTGTTCTACTTCCAATCCTAGTATACAATACAGACAGAACTCTAAACTAGAATAGTTGGATTATTAAGTTTGTCTAACTATAGATGACTATTTGGGATTATAAGGAAAGTATTAAGTTTAGAGTCACTAACCTTAGAAAGACAGACATCTTTATCAGATTTGAACAGTTTAAAGCTTATAACCCTACTATTAACTAGTTAGAGTAGACACTTGTGTTTAATTAGTGTCTCAAGTCTTACAACTATCTTACACTACTGTTCTAAGTGAATACAGATACTTTCAAACTAACAGTTCTAATAAAGGTAACTAGTTGTTCTTCTTCAACTAGGATAAATATGTAGACACATATTCTAGTTAAGGTAGAACAGAGTCAATCTGAAGAATATCTGAGACAGAACCAGTCTAGAACCCTTTTAGAACAACTCTACTCTAGAATGTATGTAGACCCAGCCTACTAGATTTTGTCTAAGAGTTCCCTAAAGTCTTTAGTAAAGAGGAATTTGACTAGCTTCCTAAACATTACTTTTAAGACTATATAATTAAATTAACTAAGAGTTTCCAACCTAAGGATTGTAAGGTCTACCTACTTAATAGAGACAAGTAGGAGGTACTTAATAAGTTCCTTCAGGAAAATCTTCAGAACAGTCAGATCTGACTCTTAAAGTCCTCTATAGTCTCCTCTTTCTTCTTTGTCAAAAAGAAAGATAGAAAGCTCTACCTAGTTTAGGATTATTGTTGTCTTAATAAGGGTACTATTAAAAACAAGTATCTACTCCCTCTGATTCAGGAGCTCATTAATAAGACACATACATTCAGGGTTTTTACTAAGTTGGACATTTAATAAGGATACAATAATATTCAGATCTAATACAGAGATGAGTAGAAGACTGTGTTTTAAACTAATTGTAAATTGTACAAACTAACTATAATGTTCTTTAGACTAACTAAAGTACTTACAACATTCTAGTCATTCATAAATTACATTCTTACAGATCTGATTAACTCAGAGTATATTAGTGTGTATCTGGACAACATTCTAATCTTCACCCAGACAGTTAAGTACTATTACTAACTAATCTAAGTAGTTTTATAGTAGCTCTAAAATAATAAACTGTTCCTCTAAGAAGTAAAGTATTCTTTTGTACAGGAGTCAGTAGATTATCTAAGCTTTATAATTAGTAGAGGAGAGGTCTGTATGGATCTAGTAAAGGTAACTGTAGTTTGGAACTGGTTGTAACCTTAGAACCTAAAACAGGTCTAAGTATTCTTTAGGTTTGTAAACTATTACTAATACTTTATTCAAGACTTTAGTACTATTGTCTGGCCCCTTTATAATCTTACTAACAAAGATGTTCCTTAGTAATAGGGTAATTAGTAGTAGTCTGTGTTTAAGTCTCTTAAGTAGGCTATTACTAGTAAGCCTGTATTAGTAGTTCTGACAGTTGTAAACAAGTTCTAAGTTAAAGCTAACTCTTCTAACTTTGTAAATAGAGTAGTACTGTCTTAGTTCATTAATAGAAAGTAGTGTTTAATAGTGTTCTGATTAGAATCCTTCTCTGTAACAGAACAGAACTACTCTATCTATAATAAGGAACTCCTTACAATTGTCTGTTCCCTAGAGGAGTAGTGTTAATATCTCCTTAGTACTATACAAAAGTTTGAGATTTAGAGTAATCACCTTAATCTCTAGTACTTCTAGGTGTCTCAGAAGCTTAACTACTGTTAGGCCTACTAAATGTTAGAACTGTAGAACTATAACTTTATACTAACTTACAAACCTAGAACACAAATAATGAAAACTAATTTACTCTTAAAACAAGTAGGTTATAAAAGGAGGGAGAATAATAACAAAAACCTTGTTCTTCTAGACAATTCCTGTTTTGTATCTAAGACAATCTAAGAGATCTGGCTCAAATTCAAGGATGCTGACTTTGTTACCTGTATATAGTAAGCTCTAAGACACACACAGGACTAGGTTGTAGTAAAGTAGTTAGAGAAGCAGGCTAGGAACTAGAAGGAGGATAAGGATAGATAGGTTTACTAGGAAGACTGACTGTATGTTCTAAAGGATTAGAAACTGTAGGAGGACATTGTCTAAGCTTATTATAACAATCTGACTGTAGAACATTTAGGCTGACACAAAATGTAGAAACTCATTACTCAGAACTATTAGTGGTTAGGAATGTAGAGGGAAATCCTAAAGTATATAACTAGTTATAATACATACTAACAGACTAAGGCTTACTAAACAAGGGTTCAGACTCTCTTACATTTACATTAGATCCTAGATTACTCTTAGGAAGAAGTCTTAGTAGACCTGATTAGTAAGCTATCTGAGTCTTAGGGTTATAATACTATCTGTATAATTGTTAACTAATTCTCTAAGTAAGTCTACACAGTTCTGACCCAAACAGAACTCACTTTCAAAGGTATAGTACACATTTACTAGAATCATGTCTTCTAGTTGTACAGACTCCCTTAGAAGCTCATTCACAATTATAGACTATAATTCAAGTTAAAATTCATATAAGACTTATATACACTTCTTAGAATTTAAGAGAACCCTTCTACTATATATTACCTACAGACTAATAGTTAAACTGAGTAAGTCAATTAGGAGATTAAACTCTATCTCTAAATGTTTATTAATCATTAGTAGTCAGACTAGTTTAAATGGTTAGCTCTAACAGAATTTGTACACAATAACTAGTAACACTTTATAATAGGACAGTCCTTGTTCTTCCTCAACTATAGAAGACATTTGTATTAGGGGACAGTTCCAAATCAGAACAGTAGTTCTGAATCTGTAACAGACTTTGTAGAACAGATGTGTAAGACTAGGGAGAACACACAAGCTCTTTTAGAGAAGGTAGTATAAGTTATAAAGTAGAACTATGATTAGAAGAGATCTGTAGCTAAGGATTACTAGCTTAGTAACAAAGTTATACTAGAAGCTACTAATCTGACTATAGATTACTTAATAAAGAAGTTGGACAACAAGTACTTTAGACCCTTCATTATTAAAAAGAAGGTTAGTACCTCTACTTACAAACTCTAACTTCTAGTAATATGGAAGTGTATACACCTAGTGTTTAACAAGGTACTGTTGTCTTAGTACTACAATCCAGGTTTTCCTTTATAACAAAGACTCCTGCCACTTCTACCAGAACTCATTAGTTCTAAACTAGAATACAAAGTAGAGTATGTAGTAGATACTAAGCTAGTACACAGGAAGCTCAAGTTCCTTGTTTACTAGAAAGGGTACCTAGTTAAAGAACACACTTAGGAACCTGCTAAGAATCTTACCCATACTACTAAGACAATCTGAGACTTTTATTAACTTTATCCAGGTACTCTATACTAACTCTACCTTACAGATTTCCAAACCCTACTATTCTAACCTATACTTAATGTTAACATGTCTTACAGACAATATAGTATTAGTAAACCAATAATACTAATTAGAGTAGAACAGATACATGTGTTAGATACATGTATCAGATAAAAAAAAACATATTCTAGATAACTGAGACATACAGACAGACAAACAATATAAAAAGAACACTTTATTAACTAAATACATATCATTATCAGGGTCTACACCCTCATTACTTGTGTGATAACCTAAGAATACACATTCTAACAGGTTATGAGCCTTGCACTCTCTGCTTAACACCTTATATTACTACTATGAGACTATGCTACACTACTTCACATTAATACTTTGCATCTATGATAGACTCTCCAAGTACCTACAATATGTACACATTAAACAAAACCATAACAAAACCATCTACATCCTCAGAGCAGACAAGCAGGACAAATCCCACTCACTACAAACCTGCCAATGTCCCTAAACACTTTAGACATAACATTGTACAACTAAAGAACATATCTGGATTCAAAATATGGAAGTATTAGATTAACTCTGCTATTGTAGCAACAGGCTATACATACTTGTTCACAAATGAACCAAAGCCTGAAGACATCAAGGTTGTACACACAATTTATGTATCAATAATTGATAAAGTAGCAGATCATATAATGGCTAACTTTATACATACTGGAACATCAATTAAAACTCTTATGAGCAGATTAGAAGAATGCTTCAACCCTCATACAGTTACACATAAAGCATACAATGAGTCTTTGCTATTTAAATGCAGTGATCATGTTAAAAACTTTGGACAAACACTTGATAAGCTAGAGCAGATATATGCACAGCTTGTAGCAGATGATTTAAAACCTACAGACACTATGTATCGAGTGGCTATTTATGCTGCAACTCCTTCTAAATATAGTAGTACTATTACAGCTATGGAACAAGCTCGAGATATGTTTTACAATGGAAAACCTGAATCTGAGTATCAACCCATTAAGCTGTAAAGACTTATTACAGTACTACATCAAGTGTTTAATGATTTTTGCATTAAAAATCCTCTACAATACAATAATAACAAGCCTACAATACAAGGACAGGCAAATATGTTTTGTACAAAAGATAAAAAGCACAGAAATAAAGGAATTAATAAAAATACAAGCAAACCAACTCTAGTATCAAAATGCTATAATTGTGGCAACCCAGGGCACTACACATGTGATTGCCATGCATCACTGTCCCAATCAATGCTAGATGCCTGAGCCAAAAAGGTTAATCATTTAGTAAACACAGTAGAAGCAACAGAAGCAAAGCCTGTACTAGTGGCAACTACAGTATGTGTAAGCACATATATTGAACAGGTACCAGAAGTCAAAATGACAGAGATACTAGCCTCTCAGCAGGCAAATACTATTGCAGACACAAATGCAAACAACCCATTTACAAATTAGGTATGTTATAATAATATTTCAGACGAAAATAATGTATTAATAAATAATTATATCCCTAATACAATCAATATAATTGATTCTGGTGCAACAATACATGCTACACTGTATTACTTTCGTCTTACAAACGTATGAAACGTATCCCCAATAACAGTTACACTTGCAAACAAATTAACAGTAACTCTTACAAAAGCTAGAGATATGATTATTGAAATTAAAAAGGGAAATTCAGGAAATACACATAATCCTGTAATTAGTAAAATAATGTTGAAAAATGTTTATTATCATTCAGATTTAAACTTTTCACTTATAAGTCAAGTGTTATTATGCAACAACGGTTTTGCATTCATGTTTAAACAATTGGAATACATTATTCATCACAGACAACACAAAATAGAAACAATTAAACTTGAAAATAACCTATATGCATTAAGAAACACTCATTATATGAATTCCATGAGCAGAATCAGTGTTTACAATTTACATAAATGTCTTGGTCATATCAGTTATGATTATATTAAACGTTTATTATGAAGCAATACAATGATATTATCCCAAAAGATAATAAACTTTAATGAAAAACAATGTGTTGATTGCATAAAAGCAAACATTGAACAGATGGCACAACTGAAAACAAGATCTTCAGAAATAAGTGCTAATTACAGCAATATAATTCATATGGATATAATAGGTCCAGTATCCCATGAAGGATATAAGAATATTTGATATCTATTAATGTTAGTTGATGACACAACACGTTGAGTATCTTTATTAAAGTTACAGACAAAGGACAATGCTTACACACAATATGTTCAATGGAGCACAAACATATTTACACAATATGGAATATGAATAAAACAATTGCAAAGCAATAACAATACAGTATTCTACAGTAAATACTTCCAAGAGTATTTAATTAGTCAAGGAACGAAATCCAGACTAACTGTTAAACATACACCACAACAGAACAGAGTAGTAGAACAGACACATAAAACAATATTTAAACAAATATGTGCCTCTATTACTTCACAGAACATTCCTTTATGCCTATAGGCAGAAGTAGCTATGCTACAAGCATACATTCATAATAGAACTCCTTAGAGTACAATAGGATACACAACTCCTTATTATAAACAATACAGACATAATGCTAGTATTGATAACATACATGAATTTGGTCAATACATAATAATACAAAGTGAAAACCCTTCTAAAATAACAGACAGAGGTTATTATGGACAATGGATAGGTTTCAACAATAATTCCAAAGGCCATATTACTTAGTATCATAGGAAAATAACTATTGAACAAAACATACAATTCCTAGATACTAAACCTTCACAAATTGAAGGGGACTTGGAAGAAACCAAAGGAAACAAACTGGACATTGACAGAAATACAAATCCACCCAATCCAGTAGATCTAGACAATGAAAACAACTATTGTAGCCAAGCACACAAAGGACAAACACACACCAAAATGGAATCCAGTGAGGGAGAATGCCCTCAAGTAATAAAACGTCTTCAATACATTTCTCCAGGACAAGCTGTTTTCAAGCAGCCTACTCAATCTAACAAATCCAATTGAGAATCCAACAGATTAATACCATTACAACACTCTAATTGAAAGTGCAAAACTATGGAACATTTAGGTGAAACGAATTTACCTAGAAAATGCTCAAAAGGTTTATTATACATTGATGAAACAAATATTATGAGTTATCTTAATGAATTTAATGATCTACATACAGAAATAATGGCAGATCCATTATTGTATAAAGAAGTAATCAATAGAAGTGATTGTGAGCTTTGGAATAAAGCTATGGACAACAAAGTACAACAATTAATACACTCTAATACATGGGAGATAGTATATCCTCCTAATAACACAAATGTTATAGGAACACAATTTGTATATAAAACAAAACATCTAGCAGATAATTCTATCAAAAAACAAAAAGCTAGATTAGTTGTACAAGGAATATTTCAGCAAGACAGCAAAGATTATTATAATAATGATCTATTTGCACCCACTGTATGCATATCTTCAATAAGACTTGTAATTGCATGGGGATGTTCAAAGAACTACAAGATACATTAAATAGATGTTAAATCTGCATACTTAAACAGAGAACTCAACAATGACAAAATAATATTTATTAAACCTCCACCAGGTAACTTAGTAAAGTTAAAACCTGGGCAAGTATTAAGATTGCACAAAGTATTATACAGATTAAAACAAGCCAGACAATGTTGGTATAAAACTTTATACTGAATACTTAATACTATCAGTTTTATACAATCAGAACATGACTTTACAGTATTCTACACAAAGAAGGACAAATGGACAGTTGCAATATTATTAATTCACATTAATGATATAACTATTGTTGTGCAAAGTAATAATGTTATTAATATGATTAAAGAATCATTACAATTGTATATAGAAATTACAGACAGTAGCAAATTACATTGGTTATTAGGCATAGAAATCAAACATAACAGAAACGAACAGACAATAATGATGAGACAAAGACATTATATCAAGAACGTATTAATTTAATATAACTTGCAAAACAAAAAGAATTTACAAACGCCTATGCAACCAAATACACAATTAGTTACAGACAATAATCTACCAGAAGATGAACGTGCATTTATGTCCAAAATACTGTATATGAATATGGTCAGATCCTTACAATATATTGTGGATTGTACACAACCAGACATAGTGTTTATAACATCTCAACTTGCAAAACACTTAAAATCCCTAAGCATGTTACAATATAATACTATAGTGCATTACATACAATACTTAAAGGGAACCAAAGACAAATGGTTAATATTCAGACAAGGAAATCATGATTCCATAATTGGTTATATGGATGTGGACAGCATGATGCAAGAAAATAATAAAGTAATATCTGGATACACATTCTTCTTAGGAGAATTGCTTATATCTTGGTCAAGTAAAGGACAGAAATTAGTATCCTTATCTACATACAAAGCAGAATTAATAGCACTATCAAACGGAATACAAGAAGCTATAGTATTACAATACCTAGCAGATGAGATACTGCAGATCTCTGATGCACCTACAAATATTTATTACAATAACCAAGCAGTAATTAAATCTATAGAAGCAGACAAAACAAAGTACTCAACAAGAACAAAGCATATTGGCTTACAGCACAATTTTATTAAATGCTATGTTGAAGAACAACTTGTTAATATAAAGTATGTTTAAACAGACAACCAAAGGGCAGACATTCTAACTAAAGCATTGTATGTTCCAAAGATCAAACACCTTACAGACTTGCTAGGTCTTGTAAATGTTTGAAGGGGACTGTTAACATGTCTTACAGACAATATAGCATTAGTAAACCAATAATACTAATTAGAGCAGAACAGATACATGTGTCAGATGCATGTATTGGATACACAATACAAGACATGTATCAAATAAAAAAAAACATATTCTGGATAACTGAGACATACAGACAGACAAACAATATAAAAAGAACACTTTATTAACTAAATACATATCATTATCAGGGTCTATGCCCTCATTACTCGTGTGATAACCTAAGAATATGCATTCTAACACTTAAGCTACTAACTAAGCTTAATGTTTACTAATCAGAACAATTGGTTTTAGAGAGGGGGTGATGTTATAGTTCTCTACTCTTACACTTTCAGTTCTAAGGGTTCTACACTCTTCTGTACCAGAACTTAGGACTTCTGTCCTTTAGGAGTACTGTCTATAGACTATATACAGGCTGACTCTCACTATTACCCCTTCTTACTTTATTATTCTGTTCCTTTAACCACCCTTTCATTCTTTGTTCATTCTATAGTCTCTTACCCTTTGTCTATCCCTTTATTCTTTGTACCTTTATCTTTGACCTTCCTTTCTTTCATTCTTCATAGCTTATCATTCTTAGTAGCTCATATTCTCTGAGTACTCTTGTATAGTTTAGTATATATAAGTGTATGAGATCAGACTAGTCCTGTAGTCTTGATCTTGTCTACTCTAGATAGTCCTGTACTCTTAGACTTACTCTATATACTCTACTCTTGTCTCTCTCTCTCTCTCTGTCTGTTCTACAAGTTCTGGCTATGTTCTAGTGCTTATATTCTGTATTTCTGTTGTGTAGGATAGTTGTAGTGTTGAGAGGGAAAACTTAAGGGGGGCATGCATAGACAAGGGGTGAGGTGATGATTGACTACTCAGTGTCTCTTGTCCTTATATTGTATGTATTCTAACTGAGACATTATGAAGTCATTGTCTCATGGTTTGTCTATTAATAAACTAATCATCTTATAATACTCTCCTTCAAACTCTTACTAGTCTGAGTAAACTGATAAGATGTTTGACTTGTAGTACATGTAGTGCTTTAGTTAATATATCTGCTTGTTGATTGTTTGTCTGTATGTATTTTGCATTTATGTACTCTAACTCAATGTAGTATTTAATAAAATCTTTCTTATAATCTAAATGCTTTGTTTGTTCCAAATATTTGAGTTTGTCCAATGTAACTGTTTGTATAACAGTATTGTTATTGTAATAGATATTAATTAGTGTATCAGAGACTTACAGAATCTCTTCAGCTAAATGAGTAAGTACAATTGCTTCTTATGTTCCTCTTGTAAGAGCTATTAATTCAGCTTTATACATCAAATTTGCCACCAGTGTTTGTCTTTTACTTGACTATGAAACTAATGAATTACTCAAGTAAAATGTATATCCTGATATTGTACAATGCCCTTCTTGCATCATACTGTCCATGTCTGTATATGTTAACATTTATTTTGGATAAATGTGTCATATGTCTTAAATCATACAAATGTCTCACAATAGTGTATATTTGTAAGACGTTTGTATGATTTGAGACATATGACACATTTATCTGAAATAAATGTTAACACTCCCCTTCAAACTTATACTAGTTGATCAGACTAATATAATGTTTGATAAACGTTTGTCTGTTGTTTTTACTAATATCATTTACATTCACAATGTAAATGTTTTGTTTGCTTTGTATATTAAGTCCACTGTAAGTGTTACATTTGTCTGATGTATTATTATTATGTTTGATGTAATAAATCAATTGTTAATTCAATTATGATTGCTAAGAGAGCTGTAGGATCTCTTTAGTGTTTGTTTGTTTGTAGTTTTATTATTGTTAATGTTATAGTTGTCACTATAATGTTTTATCATTCGTATGATAGTAGTTCTTCTTGTCTGTAATATATTATAATATGATATAACTTTGTTTTGTTTGTTTTTCATGTCATATTGTTTGTTTTGTGTCATAGTATGTTTATTTTATTATACTGCATTATTCTACAGTTGTTCTGTTATTCGTTCCGTTTGTATTCATATTATTATATGTGTAGTTCGTTTTGTATTCTTACACTCAAGGTGTAATTATCATTGTAATTCGTTTGTATTGTTTTGTTTGTATAGTTAATACTATATTTAATAACAATGTGTGTGTTATTAATTTGTTCTTGTTAATTTGTATTTTTGCACATTTGAATTGTGTTACTAGTAGTTTTTCCACTTTTACTTTTACAATGAAACTGTTGAATCATACCTGTAAAATGTGCTGTCAATGTTATTATAATGTCCTCTATTCATCATGTATCATCTTTGTTTGTGTTCGTTTTGTATTCATACCTTTTAAGCATTTAATAATAGTTCTATACCTTTATATTAAAGCATTGTATTGTTTGTAATTC
>NW_006760386.1:459159-469816 GCF_000271605.1 Fomitiporia mediterranea MF3/22
AGTATTTTTTCTTGTCTACAATATAATATAATATGATATAACTTTGTTTTGTTTGTTTTTCATGTCATATTGTTTGTTTTGTGTCATAGTATGTTTATTTTATTATACTGCATTATTCTACAGTTGTTCTGTTATTCGTTCCGTTTGTATTCATATTATTATATGTGTAGTTCGTTTTGTATTCTTACACTCAAGGTGTAATTATCATTGTAATTCGTTTGTATTGTTTTGTTTGTATAGTTAATACTATATTTAATAACAATGTGTGTGTTATTAATTTGTTCTTGTTAATTTGTATTTTTGCACATTTGAATTGTGTTACTAGTAGTTTTTCCACTTTTACTTTTACAATGAAACTGTTGAATCATACCTGTAAAATGTGCTGTCAATGTTATTATAATGTCCTCTATTCATCATGTATCATCTTTGTTTGTGTTCGTTTTGTATTCATACCTTTTAAGCATTTAATAATAGTTCTATACCTTTATATTAAAGTATTGTATTGTTTGTAATTCATAATATCATTTATGATATGTTAGATTACTTCATATTAAGGTCAATTAAGGTTTTATTCATTGTAATTTGTTTTATTTTATTATCTGACTGTTTGTAAGTCTGTTTAGGCACATTATTTATGTTTTAAACATATAGTACGTTTGTATTGTTTTGCTGTTTTGTAATAGATATATTTGATATTGTTATATGTGTGCATTGTGTTTGTTATTGTTTAATGTGTCCTTTGACTTTTACAAACTATAATGTTATTTGTATGTTTGTATTGTTTTATTGTTGTGATAATGTTTTTATTATTGTTGTGTAATGTTTATTTGATTAATATATTGCTTTACACAATTATAATATGTGTTCATTGTTTTTATTTTGTAGATAGATGAAATAGTGTATTTTGCAGTTCTATTTTTCATTGTATATCATAATATTTGTTTGTTTATTGTTTATTTTGTATCAAATTCTGTTTAATATTGTTTTAATTATTATATTTGCTTTATTTGCTGAATATATGTGTGTGTTCATTATGAAATATGAATTTATTTTGTTTATTTTGAGTGTATTGCTCATTTTTGTTCATTATGATTGACATTATCTTGTTTTATTTGAAAGGATTAATGTTTTGATTACTGTTACATCTGTTACTTCTTTTAATTTTAGTGAGTGCTTTGTGTTTCTAGTGTAGATTGCTTTAGGAATATGTACCATTCCTTGGCTTCATTACCTTAATTTTCAGTTATCTGTCCAAATATTATTTTGTTTATTTAATTATTTGTTTGCTATTATGTTCTGCATATTAGGGAATAAGTGTTAGAAGTTTTGCATGGTGTGTGATTGTTATTTTCAATGTAACATATGTTCTGTTGTGGAAGACATAGTTCTGTTTGATAGTTCTGTATAGTTTGTTATACACTAGAGATGCTTTTCTGCTTGACATTGTTGCATGTAGCATACTTCTCTGTGTTTAGGTATATGCTCTATAATATATTTGTTTGTAATACATTCAATAGTGCTCTGTATAGCATGACCATCAAAGATTTTAGAGAAAATGTCTCTTACATAAGTATATTATTGTCAGATTTGTCAGATTTGCTTGTCAGATTCAACAGATTTGCTTTGAATTCATTGTGATAACTTTATAATTGTGTTTTGTAGGATGTACAACATTAAATAGTGATGTAGTCAATATTTCCACATCATTTAATTGTTTACTATGTTTCAATCATTTGTTTGTTATGTTTTATGTTTTGTGAATATATACTGTTATTACTCCCCTTCAATTTGAGAAGGTTTGCTTTGAGTAATTGGCTTTTGTGTATAATTGATTCATTCATACATTTTCATCATTCTATTATTTGTTTAAGCATTGTATGTGAATGTGTGAATGTGTTTTGTTGAATAATTTCAATGTTATTTGTTATCTTTGTCCAATTTAGTTATTAATTCTTTTTAGCATTATACTGAATGTTATTTGAGTTTATTCTCAAATAGATTGTATGTATGCTTGTGTATTTTGTTTGATTGTTATGTGTACGTCTGAATAATTTGTTATTTGGATAAATATAATCCATTGTATTGTTTAGCAATGTTAAGTTTATGTATTTTGTTCATTATATTTGTATACATTGAGTAGTACATTATTTTGTTTTGCTCAGTATCATTTGTCTTCCGTTTGATGACAAAAGTATTTAAGCTATTGTGTTTTGTTTCTGTTTCATTTATTAATCTTTATTCTTTTGTGATGGGTGCAAGCTTCAAGTAAGGCTGTTAATAAAGAATACACTGTTATGATATTGTTTGAACTTTGAATAGTTAATGATATTTGTTATTTATTGATCATAGATATATTCTTTGTGAATAAATATCTTTCCACTGTTTGCAGTGATCAATTAAATCCATCACACATTGTGTTTAATCATTAGTAAAGTGTCTAATCGAGTTCTGAACTTATGTTTGTTTCTTTTGGATTTTGTTCTAATGTTTGTTTGTCTTTTTGTGTACTTGGCAGTAGTGTTCTTTCTGTTGCTTGGCCCTTCAGACTATCCAATGTTAGGCTCTAATGTTTTGTAGCATTAGTTGTTTTGTTTTGTATCTGTATTATTGTATTTTGTCAAGTTTTTAAGTAATGTTTAATTGTTTATAACATTTTGTATGTTAATGATAGTTTTTCAATGTGTTCAAAATATGTTTATATTGTTTAAACTGTTTGTATTAATTGTATTGACTTAATACTTTGTTATCATGTATATCTTATTGATACATTATATTGTTACAATGTATTTGTAACTATTGTTTGTTCAATTGCATTTACATATAACTTTGCATTATTTAATAAATAATAGTTTTATACATTTGAATGTATTATTATTACTTTGTACATTTGTATATTTGTATATCTATGTAATATATTTTATTATTTCATTGTATACGTTTGTATATCTATGTGATATATTCATATATGGTAAATATATGTTATTTATCATGACCATACGTTTGTGATAGTATAAATTGTTTTTATATTTGAGTTATTATGCTTTAGTCATATTTATACTCTCATTTTCGTATTATTCGTTTGTCTAATCATTATTAGATTGATTGTACGTTTGCAATAGTATTTCTTTATATTATTATTATGCTTTGCTAGCATTATTCTTTCATTTATAGTATTAATCATTTGTATTATTAATATAATATCAAATGTTCGTTTGTTATGTGAGATGTTATTATTATAATGTATCTCTGTAGTGTAAGATGAAGTAGTTCAGTGTTTGGATATAGTATCACTGGGTATTCATTATATTTAAAGCAACTAATCTGTCCAAAGTTATTTTAATAAATCAATGCATGTTTGGGATGCTCAGACAGGTGTGTCTAGGTCCTTGTAGATAGTACGTTCTGGTTACAAGTATCATAGCATATCTTGTTATATAAAGTGATTGTAGTCTTCAGGACAAGACAATTCACATTTGGTATGCTCAGATGGGAGCACCAAAAGGTTTGTAGACAAGTAGAATAGATTGTATGTGTAGAATCAAGTGGATTCAGTGTTAAATGAAGTAGTTCAATGTTACTTATTGAGTATAACATGATTGAGTGTATCAAATCATTTGTACTATAGTGTATAGTACACTAAAGTGTTCAAGATGACAATCATAGTACATATAGTCATACATATAACCACTGAGGGGGAAATCATAATTACAGAGACAATGATTTCAAAGCATTACATTTGTAGAGGGTAAGATAAAAGCATAGTAACAATGTAGATATGAGTAGGGAGCACAAGGCTCATAACCTGTCAGTGTTTAGGAAACATCACAACCTCAACACACTAACAGTATATCTGTTCAATATTGATTGATTTGTGCTACCAAGTTGGAGCCAGACATTGTTCATAGTTTTTAAGTACATGTAACAATGTTTAAGTACTAGATAATGCTCCATACCAGGGTCATTGAGGTATTTAGCTAACTGATTTGTTACAAATACTATATCTGACTGTATACAGTCTACAATGTATCTAAGTGTACCAACTATGTTTATGTATAGTATATCAGACATTTGTTCTCTATTGTTATCAGTTTGTGATACTGTTTTTAATTGTGTACCAGGCTGTATGAGTGTTTGTACACTTTGTTCATTTGTAAGTTTGTAATGTTCTATTATACTATTAATATAATGTGTCTGGCACATCCTAATGAATCTATGCTCTCTGTTGTGTTGAATCTCTATACTAAGTAGCTAGTATAATTCACCACTGTCTGTATATTGTAAATAACATACAATAGATTGTTTTATTATTACAATAGTATTATTATTCATTACTGTAATAGTAATATCATCAACATGTACAAATAATATGGTTACAGTTATTTCTTTCTTCTTTGTAAAGAATACAGTATTATTATGCTCAGATTTTGTTAATCTGCATTTAAGTAGTATATTAGATAGTGTTTTATACCATCTTCTACCAGCTTGTTTTAATCTGTATAGTACTTTTTGTAATTGTAATATTTGTCCATTCTGTAATCTGTCTATTAAGTTACCTGGAGGAGGTTTAACATATATTTCTTTGTCTTCTGTCAATTGTCTATACAGATATACTGATTTTATATCTATCTAATGTATTTCATAATTATTAGATACTACCTATACTAATATTAATTACACTGTAGATAGTCTAACAGTAGGAGCAAATAAATTGTCTGTATAATAGTCAAGACTGTCAATCTGATAGTGTCAGTAACAGTATAGAGGGGACCCAAAGGCTTAGTAAGGGGACCCAGGCTACAACTATCTTACACAACAGAAATACAGAATGTAAGTACTGAAACATAGTCAGAACTTGTAGAACAGGCAGAGAGAGAGAGAGAGAGTGAGACAAGGTAGAGTATATAGAGTGAGTCTAAGAGTACAGGACTACCTAGAGTAGACAAGATCAAGACTACAGGACCAGTCTGATCTTGTACACCTATATATACTAAACTACACAAGAGTACTCAGAGAGTATAAGCTACTAAGAATGATAAGCTACAAAGAATGAAAGAAAGGAATGTTAAAGATAAAGGTACAAAGAATGAAGGGATAGACAAAGGGTAAGAGACTATAGAATGAACAGAGAATGAAGGGGTGGTCAAAGGAATGGAATGATGAAGTAAGGAAGGGTAGTAGTAAGAGTTAGTATGTATATAGTCTATAGATAGTGCTCCTGAGAGACAGAAGTCCTAAGTTCTAGTATAGAAGAGTGTAGAACTCTTAGAACTGAAGGTAAGAGAGTAGAGAACTGTAACATTACCCCCCCTCTAAAACTAATCATTCTAATTAGTAAACATTAGGCTTGGTTAGCAGTTCAGACATAGGTCAGAATAGTAGGGTTTAGAAATCTGTAAGGTGGAGTTAATGTAGAGCACCCAGATGAAGTTAATAGAAGTCTCAGATTGTCTTAGTAGTATGGGTGAGATTCTTAGTAGGTTCCTAAGTGTGTTCCTTAACTAAGTATCTTTTCTAGTAGATAAGGAACTTAAGCTTTCTACATACTAGCTTAGTATTTACTACATACTCTACTTTGTATTCTGGTTCAGAACTGATGAGTTCTGATAGAGGTAGTAGAGGTTTTTGTTGCAAAGGAAAACCCAGATCATAGTACTAAGACAGTAGAACCTTGTTAAATACTAGGTGTATACACTTCTATGTTGCTAGAAGTTAAAGTTTGTAGACAGAGGTACTAACCTTCTTTTTAATGATAAAGGGTCTAAAGTGCTTGTTGTCCAACTTCTTCATTAGGCAATCTGTAGTCAGGTTAGTAGCTTCTAGTATAACTTTGTCACTAGGCTAGTAATCCTTAGCTACAGACCTCTTCCAATCATAGTTCTGTTTTATAACCTATACTACCTTCTCTAGAAGAGCTTATACATCCTCTCTAGTCCTGTACATCTGTTCTGTAAAGTCTATTACAGATTCAGAACTACTGTTCTAGTTTAGAACTGTCCTCTAGTACAGATGTCTCTTATGATTGAGGAAGAATAGGGACTGTCCTGTTATAGAGTGTTACTAGTTATTGTACACAAATTCTGTCAGAGCTAACCATTCAGACCAATCTGATTACTAATAATTAATAAACATCTAGAGGTAGAGCTTGATCTTCTGATTGACTTGCTCAGTTTAACTGTCAGTCTGTAAGTAATATGTAGTAGAAGGGTTCCCTTGAATTCTGAGAAGCACATACAAGTCCTATATAAATTTCAACTCAAATTACAGTCTACAATCATGAATGAGCTTCTAAGGGAGTCTGTACAACTAGAAGACATGATTCTAATAAATGTGTACTATACCTTTAGAAGTGAGTTCTGTTTAGGTTGGAACTGTATAGACTTGCTTAGAGAATCAGTTAACAATTACACAGATAGTATTGTAACCCTGAGACTTGGGTAGCTTACTAATCAGGTCTACTAAGACTTCTTCCTAAGAGTAATCTAGAATCTAATACAGATGTAGAAGAGTCTAAGCCCTTGTCTGGTAGGCCTTAGTCTGTTAGTATGTATTACAACTAGTTACATACTTTAGGATTTCTCTCTACATTTCTGACCACTAGTAGTTCTAAGTAATGAGTTCCTGTGTTTTGTGTCAGCCTAGATGTTCTACAGTCAGATTGTTATAATAAGCTTAGACAATGTCCTCTTACAGCTTCCAATCCTTCAGAACATACAGTCAGCCCTTCTAGTAAACCTGTCCATCCTTATCCTCCTCCTAATTCTTAGCCTACTTTTCTAACTACTTTACTATGACTCAGTCCTGTGTGTGTCTCAGAGCTTACTGTATGTAAGTGACAAAGTCAACATTCTTAGATTTGAGTCAGATCTCTCAGATTGTCTCAGACACAAAATGGGAATTGTCTAGGAGAACAAGGTTTTTATTATTATTCTCCCTCCTTTCATAACCTACTTGTCTTAAGAGTAAATCAGCTTTTGTCATTTGTGTTCTAGGTTTGTAAGTCAGTACAAAGTTATAGTTCTACAGTTCTAACATCTAGCAGGCTTGATAGTAGTTGAGCTTCTAAGGTGTCTGAAAGTACTAGAGATTAAGGTGATCACTCTAAATCTCAAACTTCTGTATAGTACTGAGGAGATATTAATACTACTCCTCTAGGGAACAGACAATTGTAAGGAGTTCCTTGTCATAAATAAGGTAGTTCTGTTCTATTACAGAGAGGGATTCCAATTGGAACACTATTAGACACTACTTTCTGTCAATAAACTAGGACAGTACTACTCTATTTGTAAAGTCAGAAGAGTTAGCTTTAACTCAGAA
Organism: Fomitiporia mediterranea MF3/22; assembly: GCF_000271605.1. Taxonomy (NCBI): domain Eukaryota; kingdom Fungi; phylum Basidiomycota; class Agaricomycetes; order Hymenochaetales; family Hymenochaetaceae; genus Fomitiporia; species Fomitiporia mediterranea. The sequence goes on from NW_006760386.1 coordinate 466,474, forward strand.
CTTGTCTGTAACTGTCAGAACTACTAATACAGGCTTGCTAGTAATAGCCTACTTGAGGGACTCAAACACAGACTACTACTAATTATCCTATTACTAAGGAACATCTTTACTGGTAAGATTGTGAAGAGGCCAGGTAATAGTACTAAAGCCTTGAATAAAGTATTAGTAGTAGTTTGTAAACTTAAGGAATGCTTAGACCTGTTTCAGGTTCTAAGGTTGTAGCCAGTTCTAAACTGTAGTTACCTTTGCTAGATCCATACAGACCTCTCTTCTACCAATCATAAAGCCTAGATAATCTACTGACTCCTGTGTAAAAGAGTACTTTACTTCTTAGAGGAACAGTTTATTATCTTAGAGCTACTGTAGAACTACTCAGATCAGTCAGTAATAATACTTGACTGTCTAGGTGAAGATCAGAATGTTGTCTAGATACACACTAACATGCTTTAAGTTAATCAGATCTGTAAGAATGTGATTTATGAATGACTAGAATGTTATGAGTAAGTTAGTTAGTCTAAAGAACATTACAGTCAGTTTGTACAATCTGTAATTGGTTCAGAATATAGTCTTCTACTCATCTCTGTCTTGGATCCAAATATTATTGTATTCTTATCAAATGTCTAACTTAGTAAAAACCCTAGATGTATACATCTTATTAATAAGCTCCTGAATCAGGGGAAGTGGGTACTTGTTTTTAATAGTACTCTTGTTAAGACAACAATAATCCTAGACTGGGTAGAGTTTCCTATCTTTCTTTTTAACAAAGAAGAAAGGGGAGACTATAGAGGACTTTAAGGGTCAAATCTGGCCATTCTAAAGATTTTCCTAAAGGAACTTGTTGAGCACCTCCTACTTGTCTCTGTTGAGTAAGTAGACCTTACAATCCTTAGGTTGGAAACTCTTAGTCAATTCAATTTACATAGTTCTAGAGACAGTATTTAGGAAGCTGGTTGAATTCCTCTTTGCTAAAAACTTTAGAGAACTCTCAGACAAAATCTGGCAGGCTAGGTCTATGTGTGTTCTAGAGTAGAGTTGTTCTAAGAGGGTTCTAGACTGGTTCTGTCTTAGACATCCTTCAGATCAACTCTGTTCTGCCTTGACTAGAATATGTGTTCATATATCTATCTTAGTCAAAGAAGAACAACTAGTCACCTTTATCAGAACTGTTAGTAATATTGAAAGTGTCTGTATCCACTTAAAACAGTAGTGTAAGGTAGCTACAAGACTTAGAACACTGATTGAATGTAAGTGTCTACTCTAACCAATTAATAGTAGGGTTGTAAGCCTTGAGCCATTTGAATCTAATGAAGACATCTGTCTTTCTAAGGTTAGTGACTCTAAACTCAATACTTTCCTCATAATTCTGAATAGTTATTCATAGTTGGACAAACTTGGTGATCTGACCATTCTGGTTTAGGGTTCTATCCACATTATATACTAGGATCAGAAGTGGAACATATTGAGTAGAGAGGTGGTGTTCTTACACAAAAGCCTTATTAATACACAAACTAGTACATTCACTATCTACTAGAACTATTGTTCAGATCTGGGAGGATCCTAAGAAGGGAGCTAAGAGGACAGGGACCTAGAGCTAGTGTCTAGAACATCCTCTAATAAACTGCTGCTTGTTCTGAAAGGAATGTACAGCTTGTACAGTCTTATTGTCTAAAAGGGTAAGTATATGTACTAACATTTCCTTATTAACCTCTCTCTTTTGACAAGGACAGACCTATGTCTTTAGCTGTAAACTCAGCTAAGACTATCCCTACTTAATACTATAGACAAACTACTGAGTAGTAAATAGGGCTAGGTAGTATTCTGAACATTCTAAGATCTTAGAACACAGAAGTAGTAGGTCAGATTGTACAGATTTAGACTCAGATAAAGTATAAAGAGAAGAATCAAAAGAATCAGAAGAAATAGGAGAACTATCTACTTTTGTTTTTGACTTTTTTCTTTCTAATAAATAATTTTGTTGATTTATTTTTTCTACTTTTTCTACTTTTTCTATTTTTCTTACTTTATTTACTTCTAATCCTACAGTGTCTATTGAATCAAAAGTGACTATTAAAAAATCTGAGTTATAGCCCTTTAGTACTGTATTCACTGTTAAGCCTCTACAAAATCCTAGAGTATATAGTTAGAGTCTAAGAGTTCTAAGGTGACTTCCAGATTTGTAGAAAAGGCTTCTTACTACAAATCCTACTTGTCACTCATTATTACTCTAATAACCTAACAGATATACTGTCACTTCTATAAATAGTCCTTAATCTAATGCCCTGACTTTCTGTAAGCAAAGTATACTCCTTACTTTCAGGCTTCTCTAATGTTTATTAGAACAGATTGATTACAAATTACAGGCAGATTAATCTAAGGACTTAGAACTGTCAGAGCTGGACACATGTGTAAGTGTTCTACACAGACTTAACACATCTAAGCTATAGCTTGGTTGAAGGAAATGGTACATGTCTTCTACTTAGTGTAAGTAATCAGTTCTAGTATTATTCTAAGAATCTTATTGACCAGTTCTAGGTGAAGGGCTTTTTCAAGCATTCTAATAAGAACATTATTAAACTTAAGTACAAATCCTACCTTCTAGGCTAGGATATTAAACTCCTAAAAGAAGGTATTAGTAGAATGTTTACCCTGTTACAGAGACACAAGCTTGTTCTACACATTACACTTCTTATTTAGATTAATGAAGAAAGTACAGAGCTGCCCTATGAATTCTGAATACAACTCATTGTTCTAAAGTCAGATCAGACTTCCAATCTGATAGCCTTCAATCTAGTTCTGGGCCTAGGTAGCTACATTACCTTCCTTCATGAAGGAGAGGACAAATAGGACACAATCAAGATCTGAGGATAGATTAGTCAAAGTAGTAGTCATGTATAGTTTGACTTAGTACTGGAAGTCCTTAAAGTGCTACCTATTAAAGTTTAAAGGGTAGGCTACATACACTTTCTTTCTAGAACAGGTTGTAACTTCTGGAACAATTAGAACAGGTTCTGAAGAGGCTAGGGGTATGTAGTTAGTAAAGGCCTCTTAGATAGAGGTCTGTACATATTGAGCTAGGTCTACTTGTAACTGCTAATCTAGTAGGACAGTAAGGGTAGCAGTCAGTGTAGAAGGGTTTATGTTTACACTACAAAGGAATCAGCACTAAACTAAAAGGGGTAGTGAATAGAATGAAGGGTGGCAAAAGTTTAAAAGGATTTAGAAAGTTTAAAATTTAAAAATGTAAAAGGGTTAGGACAAAGAAAAGAGATCAACACAACAGTAAGTACTAATGTCTGAAACATAGGAGAGTTGTAGAGTAGTAATGAGTAGTCTTGATTTGATG
>NW_006760386.1:470501-476792 GCF_000271605.1 Fomitiporia mediterranea MF3/22
TGCCCCTGAGAGACAGAAGTCCTGAATTCTGGTACAGAAGAGTGTAGAACCCTTGAAACTGAAAGTAAGAGAGTAGAGAACTGTAACAGATAGTTTCCTTGAACTACTAATTGTGCTTTGTATTTTTCTATACTATTGTCAGCATATTGCTTTATTTTATAGACAAATTGTGTTCTGATAATGTTAATATTATTGTGTAGATTTGTGATTTCCCATGTATTATGATTTTCTAATTGTTTTATTTTGTCTTTCATAGCTGTAATCTATGAATCACAATCCAGACATTAGATTGCTTTATAAAATGAAGTCAGATCCAATTGTATTTCACTTATTTTAGTATTAAATTCTGTTAAATGAATGGCAATATTATCTTCATCCTTTTTACTAAGTGCATACATGTGTTTTGTTATGTGTTTATTCTCCATACATTGTTCAAGCTTGATAGTACATTCTGTTAGTTTCTGTTTCTGTTCCAATCAACATAGTTTAGGTTCTACTTCTTTTTCAGTTAATTTAACTTTGTTGTCTATTAAGTCTGTTGGTTCTACTACTTTTCCTTTTTTATTAGGATCAGTATTGTCTGTATCATTGTTGTCTGTTCTTATTATTCTATTGTCTGTTTTGTTATTTTTAATTATTAAACACTTGTTTGTATTGTTGTTTGTATTGTCTATTTTCTCCCCTTCAATTTGAGGAGATTTACCTTTGAGAAATTGAATATTTCGTTTAATGGTAATTTTATTATTGTGCCAAGTTTTATAGCCTTTACTTTCATTGTCTAATCTTATCTAACAAGTAATAATACCTTACTGTTGTATTTTTGTAGGATTTTTGTTGTAAATGATAATATATTGACCAAATTCATATATATTATCAATTGTTCTGTAGGTTCCATAACGTTTGTAATGTGGGATATTGTAATTTAAAGTAGCACACAGTGTTCTATTATGAATATAAGTAATATGAATTGCTGCTTCAGCTTATAATGTAAACAGTAATTTAGTAGATGTTAGATATGCTCTTACACCTCTAAATATAGTTTTATGAGTTTGTTCTGCTATTCTGTTCTGTTACAGAGTATGATGTACTGTTAATCTTTGTTTTGTTCCTTGTGAATCTAAATATTGTTGGAAATCTTTACTAAGGAATACAGTATTGTTATTACTTTGTAAAAGCTTTATTTTAACTCTGTACTGTGTAAATATTTTGGTTGTCCATTATATGTATTGTGTATATGCATTAGATTTTGTTTGTAATTTGAGCATTATACACTAATGAGTAGAATTGTCTACAATTGTTAATAAGTAGTGTATGTTCTTATATGTGTGCAGTTCAATAGGACCAATAATATCAATATGAATAAGATCTCCAAATTGATTTGTAAGAGGAGATTGACATAGTTTTGGTATTAGTGTATGTTTAATATTTACTTTTATACATTCAATACATTCTTTTTCTTTGTAGTTTGTTATTTTAGTTGATAGTACACTTAGTTGTGTCTTTAATAATTGTTTAATATAATTGTAACTTATATGTCCAAAGCATTTATGTATATCATAAATAGATAGTTTGTTCATTGTTTTTAACAAATGATTATTGTACAAAATATACAAGTTATTTCTCAATCATATATGTCTGACATATTTGTTATATAGTGATGTTATAGTACAATTATTGTTTGTAAACATAAAAGAATAACCTTCCCTACATAGTAGTGCTTGACTTATGAGGGAAAAGTTCATTTGTGGATAGTAATAAACATTTTGTAATGTTATAATACTTCTTTCTTGTATATTCTTCAGGATTTCAATACATATAGATCTAGCTCAATTAAGAGTCATTGTTGATCTATTTGTAATAGTTACAATTGTAGGAGTTATGTTGTATACATCTGTTAATTGAAATAGATAAGGAGTAGTATGTATTAATGTACTAGAATCAAGTAAATCCATTGTTTGTGTATAGGATTTCTTGTTAACTATGATTGTATTTGTAAATACATTAGTACATACCTAAGAAGTGTATTGTTCGAATTGTTTGTCCTAGTTGCTCAGAATAAGAGTGTAGGTGTTATTGTTCATTTCAATGTTGCCTTCCTTTAATTCAACATTGTTTTTGTTTGAGTTTTTAATAATAAATGTGTTTGTTGTGATTTCCACAGTTTGATTTGTTTTATACACAATGTTAGCTTGATGTTTGGTGCAGGCAAGCTTCATAGCTTTAGTAGGAGGTTTACAGCATTCCTTAGAGAAATGTCTTGTTTTTCCACAATTGAAACATTTCACTTTTGTCAGATTGAACAGATTTGGCAGATTGAATTTCCTCTACTTATTGGCTTTATACATTGTATTAGTGTGTACATTATTCTTTGTCTGATCATTGGAATCTTGTGCTTGTTTAGTACAGTAATTGTTGTAGGCATTCTGTAATACAAGGATTAGTTGCTTCAGTTCAACTTTCTTATGTTCATTGACTAGTTTGCCTTTGTTTTGAGCATTAGTAGATTGTATTATTGTATTTACTATGTGTGTATATTACTCAGGAGTGGTAAGCAATATTACTGCTTTGTATGTAGAGTTATGTAGTGGATCACTGTTAGTAGACAGAGTTGTGTATGCTTCCTCAAGTCTGTCTAATGTATGTCTGAAATGTTTTACATAGTCTCTACAAATAAACAGTACTGATTTGTTAATAACCTTTTTACATACTGTCTGAGGGTTAAAGCATTCTTCAAGCACTTTCATTAACTGAGGGATAAACATATTGAAGTGTATATAGTTTGCCAATATTGTGTTAGCAATGTTATTAACTATGCATACATGAATGGCCTTAGCTATCTCCCTCTCAGCTTTGTTCTGTAGTTTATCCTTTAGTAAGTGTTCAAAGCATGTAGCTACAACACTAGAAACAATACAGTAGTGTCACATCTTGTAGTTTGCTTCAGTCTTAAGTATTGTGATGTTTTGACCAAAGTATTTAGGTACATCAGCTTGTTTACAGTATATATCCATATGTGGGGGAACCATAATACAAATGTGTGCAAATGTATGTAAGTAAAGGGTTTAGAGTGTATAGTGGATGTGTGTATACAGGGAGCTCAAGGCTCATAACCTGTTGAGAGGGAAAACTTAAGGGGGGCATGTATAGACAAGGGGTGAGGTGACAATTGACTGCTCAGTGTCTCTTGTCCTTATATTGTATGTATTCTAACTGAGACATTATGAAGTCATTGTCTTGTAGTTCATCTATTAATAAACTAATCATCTTATAATATGTAGCCTAGGTCCCCTTACTGAGCCTTCAGGTCCCCTCTACACTGTTGCTGACACAATCAACTATTTACTTTTCTGTCCTATACTTTACTCTTCTCAGATTTCCAAACAGTTTGCTCCTTAAGGTAATGGTCTTAAATTCATCATCTCCTGATTTGGTAGTTACACATATAGCCTTTGTCTTGCATTCTTTCCACCTCAGTCCAATACTATGTTGAACTGAGGTGGGTATTCTTTTATATTCTCTTCTCTACAATATCTCATATCCTGTAGTTTTACCTTATTCTATAGGTAACTAATAATGAGTCTAATACTATGTTGAACTGAGTTTTACCTTATTCTATAGGTTATAAGCCTTACACTTGTGCTACTGTAATACCTCATTAGCTTGTTTGCACCTTCTAGATGGTTAGAACTTGTGGAAATTGAGTAAGAGATAATTCACCACTACCAAATATCAATTTAGACCCTTAGTTATCAAATTCACAAGGAAACAACAGAATTGTCTTACCTTGTTCCCTGAGTGCCACCAAAAGTGCCACCCAAGTCTCTACTCTTTCAGAGCTGGGTTTCCTGTTTTCAGGAAGTCTATTATTTATTAATACTAGAGTACAAACAATGAGTAGCAACAATTCATTCAACTACAGGTATGCTGAACCTTACATGAACAGTGACTATCAACTAGTAAGTACCCTATGTTCTGAGACACTAGCTAAACATTTTCTTTCTCCTTTTGCTAGTTGTGTGTCTACTCCTACTGTATCTACAATACATACACAGTTGTCAAATCCTCTCCTACATGTACCTAATGTCTTACAAAACAGTACTGCCTTTAACCAACTGTCCAATCCCCTACTATGTACTCTGTACCTCTCAAATGCATTATCTACACCTTTGAATACAAATATATTAATTATACCTTTAAACTCAAGTTACTATAGTAATTTGAGCTACTATGGATTTGGAGGTGGAGAGGGACATAGAGGCCCTAACAGTTCTGAAGGTCTGGGTGGTCCTAGATGGCCAAACAGTAGTCCTGGGTGGTCTGGATGACTAAATAGAGGACTAGGGTGGCCAGGATGGCTAGGATGACTGAATGGTAGACTAGGAGGACCTGGAGGACCAAATGGTTATGAAGGACTGAGTATGTCAGGAGTAACAAACAGGTCAGGAGGACTATCAACTTCTCTAAGTTCTCTCTATCATAACAGACTACTATTGTTCCCTCTATTGTTCCTAGAGGTAAACAGAGTATTGTTTATGAGTATCTAGCATAATTGACCTGAGAATTGCAAAATTGTGGTCCTAAACAACAACAATAAGCTCAAAGTATTAGGCAAAAACTACTTTGTATGGAAACAGGTACAAACTGGCATTCTACACTGTAATAAGTAGTACAGTCATGTTATTAGTACTGAGCTGTGTCCTCCACTAATGTATAGTACTAAAGTATTCAGACATTAGGTCAAAGTTGATAACCTTGCAAGCATGTAATTAGGACTTAACATGGATCATACACTCTTTCATTTGATTAAACAGTAGTGTGGAAATGTAGCTAAGGTTTGGCAGTGTATGGAAGAAATGTTTGGATGCAAAAATGTAGCTTGAGTAGTAAATGCTAGAGAACAACTTTAGAAAAGGAAAATCTTACCTGGTGAATCCATACACACACATGTTGAACGACTCTAGAAGCTACAGAGAGACTACATTGATGCAGGAGGTATTATGGATGATGATCAGTGGTTCCAGGTTATCATTCAGTTGTTGAATGAACACTCTAAGTAGTGTCAAGCTATATTCATGTGTAGAAGCATCTCCAATCCTGAAGAATTGATTGCAAACCTAGAGATTTTGGAGACTCAAGGGATTGGTGGTGTAAACAATAGTGAATCAGCTCTTACAACTCAGACCAAGAAATTGAAAGCTACCTTTACAAAAGGTAAGAGCAAAACCTAATACTCTAACTGTAAGCACACTAGTTATTTGATTGAGCAGTGCTAGGCTCCAGGCAGAGGTGCTGTGTATAAACGTCTACAGAATTACTGTATCCTATCAAACATGGTTGAAAAAGAACAGGCACACCTTACTGTAATGCTCAAGGTGTTAGATGATCCTACAGACAAAAATGCAACTGAAGTAACTGCTCATATTGTGGAACTGCCCAAATCTGCTCAGTTGGCTTGCACTACACCAAAATCATCAGGCTATCAGTTTGTGCTTGTTACAGAGGAGCAAAATACTCATCTTAATGAAAGCTTGTGGTTACTTGACTCAGGAGCATTATTACATATGACAAACAACAAGGACACTCTGGTTGATTACAAGAAAATCAACCTAATCATCATTCAAACTGCTTGAAAGGGACATACTTTGGATGCAGTTGGTGTAAGGAATCTACCTGCCAAGTTTGTGGTTAATGGACAGAACGTCTGTGTCCTCATCCAAGGAGTCCTACATGTACCTGGTCTGACCCATAACTTGCTTTTGCTTGCAAAGTTTAATCAAAGGAGTGTGGAATTCTACTCTGTGTAAGGAAAATGTAAGCTGTTGGTAGGAAAGAGTACCATTGCTGAAGGCTATGCTCACTCAAACCAGTGGATAATGTGCATCAAGTTACTACTGCTTGCATAATTCCTTAGAATGGTAAGATTATGTGATTTTTTGTCACAAAGTTGAAAAACACAAAGAAAATACAATATCTCACTCAATCCTTAACATAAATGTGTACTATTAGTACCTAAATTCATACGTTTAAAATCCCCTTCAGATAGATACTTTATTAATCAAATTTGAGTAAGAATTGACTAAGATATAATGAAAATACATAGTTTTTCATGTATTTCTAGTGTCTGATTTTTCCTTACCTTAAAACCAGACATATAGGCTTGGAAAACTGCTTACTATAGTTGGATATATTAATACTTAATTTAAATACTAAATATGTTGTAAATTATGTGCTTATTCTACTTTGTTAAGAGAGGGTTAAAATGTGTAAAACTAACTATTTCTCTCTAGCTCC
>NW_006760386.1:477737-502429 GCF_000271605.1 Fomitiporia mediterranea MF3/22
TATCTTAGTCAATTCTTACTCAAATTTGATTAATAAAGTATCTATCTAAGGGGATTTTAAACGTATGAATTTAGGTACTAATAGTACACATTTATGTTAAGGATTGAGTGAGATATTGTATTTTCTTTGTGTTTTTCAACTTTGTGACAAAAAATCATATGATCTTACTGTTCTAAGGAATTATGCAAGCAGCAGTAAAGCATGAAACTGTGCATCTTGTCTCCTGGGTGTCCGACATTACACAATCGATTGATGTGTGGCACCAAAGGCTTGGTCACATCAATGTAAAGCAAGTCCTTGAGTTGAGTGTAAAGAACATTGTACAAGGTGTAAAAGTGATGAGCAAAGATCTGCAAAAACCTTGCATCAGTTGTATAACAGGCAAGATGGTTGCTACACACACTGGTTCAAAGGAGTGGAGTGCAAAGTTGCTGGGCAACATCATTCATTCAGACCTAGAGTTCATGGGAGCTTCTTTGTTCACTGGTGCAACAATTTCCTTGAAGTTTATTGACAAACATTCTAATTATGTATGGAACTTTGTACTTTGTAATAAGGACAGAGGAACTGTCCTACATCATTGGAAGAAGCTGGTGGTGCTCTTCTTAACCCAATTCAATGTGTGTGTAAAAGCCCTCCATACAGATAATAGAACCAAATATGTTAATAACAACATAAAGGTGTTTAATGAATCACAAGGAATCACACACTGCCTTACAGTTTCATACTGTCATGAAATGAATGGTTGTGCTGAAAGAATGAATTGTACTGGGTCAGATGCTGTGAGATTGATGTTGCATGGGGCAGTATTAACTACTGCCTATTAGGCTGAAGCATACAAGACCTTTATATACTTGCATAATTGGGCTGGAGTGTTAGTAGTGGACAGGCAGACCCTGTATGAAGTCCTTACTAGGAAGAAACTGAACTTAGCACATGTACAAAAGTTCAGGTGCATTACATATATGTAGGTACCTCCTGAGTTAAGGACAAAACTACAACCAAAGGTGTTGAAATATTGCTTAGTCAGATACAGAGAGGATGCTACATACTGATTGATTCATCTAGTAACCCACAAAATAGAATATTCTCATAATGTTGTATTCAATGAACAGGACCAGAATTACAAGGTGGAACACAAGCCAATAACATTAACAGACAGGAAGGATGTCTAGAATCTTGTCCCAAGACACTCTGAGCACATCCACAAAAAGTTAGAGAAAAGTGTAGAGGCAGTACACGTTTGCAGCATTATTACTATTCCAAGATCTGCTTATGAAGCTCTCAGATCTGAGGATAGGAAAGAGTGGCACATGGTAATAAGATACAAAATCAATAAACTCACTGAAATGAAATGCTAGGACATTATTGAGTGTAGAGACACTAGCAACCTCATTAAAGGGATGTGGGTGTTTACTATAAAGCAAGAAGCAGACAGACGTTATGAATATCATGCAAGGTGGGTAGTAAGAGGTGACTCACAGCAATATAGTATTAACTTTGACAAAATGTTTGCTACAGGTGGAGACTTTGTATCAGCAAAAATTATCATTGCTCTATCTCTTCATGAAAACAGACTGCTCACAACTGTAGATATTTTGTCAGCATATCTACACTCTCTACTAGAGGAGACCAACCTGGTTGTAGAATATCTGACAGGCTTTACTGTTGATGGGTTTGATGATCCAGTATGCTTGCTGAAAAAGGTGTTGTACAGACTGAAGCAAGGAGTATGTGTGTGGGCAGAGCACTTTGGTGGAAGGTTGAAGGACTTGGGGTACTGGAGGTGTATTTTGGCTCCATCAGTGTATGTCTGTTTGGACAAAGACAGAGAGACTATACTTGCAACCCATATAGATGACTGTACAGTAGCATACACTTCATTCACTAAGAGACCCAATACAGAATCTATGCACTTTAAATCAGATATCATACACTACTTCAAGTATAAAGAAAAGGATGTACAAACTAAGGCAAACATCCTTGGAATGACTGTCTACTGTGACAATACAGTAGGAACAATAAAGATATTAGTTCCTCAAAAGATTGACCAGTTGCTTGAATCTCACAGTATGCAGGACTCTAACCCAGTCTCTACTCTAATGTGTAAGAATATCTGGACCCTCCTTGATGAGGATAAATCCAAAGCTCCAGAAGTACCCCCTTGGCCTTATTCTTCACTGATTGGGGAGCTCCTTTGGATTTTGACAGTAGTTTGCATTGACATTTTGTTTGCAGTCAGTATACTATTACAGTTCCTCCAAAAGCCAAAAGAGGTTCATTGGAATGCTGCTAAGCACATTCTCTGTTATCTCAAAGGAATAAGGGAGCTGGGTATTGTCTACAAATTAGATGGAAATCAGAAACTGATAGGGTATTGCAATTCTGATTATGCTAGAGATTGCTCTGATCACAAATCTATAATAGGCTTTGTCTTTGTTGTGAATGGAGGACCAGTTGGTTGGAGATCAAAAAAGCAGACTGTGGTGGCAAAGTCGACTACTGAGGTAGAGTATATTTCTGTCTCAGCATGTACCCTAGAAGCCATCTGGTTACAACACTTCTTTGAAGAGATAGGCCAAGGATTCTGCAATCAGCCCCTAACCATCTATATGGACAACCAGGCTACAATAGAACTTACCAAAGATCTGGTCTACTTATCCAAGATGAAGCATATTGATATTCAAGCACATCATATTCAGTATGAAGTGTACACCAAGCATATCTCTGTCCATCATATACCTGGTACCGAAAATCTGTCAGATTTCCTCACAAAACCCCTGGATCCACTTGCACATAAACGTTGTGTATCTATGCTGGGAATGGCTTAACTCTGTCGTCTTACAATTTCTCTTCTTCTACTCAAACTTTCCTTTTAATGCATTACTGCTTACAGCTTTGATCACAAAACTCGTTCAGAATAGTTACACAACTCCCTTACGTGTCACATTATTCACTGAAGTTTTGCTCTATTCTTTTCTCTTCACTTTTCTCTCATTTTTGTTGCCTACCAAATGCCTCAATGAGGAGGACTAAGGTAATGGTCTTAAATTCATCATCTCCTGATTTGGTAGTTACACATATAGCCTTCGTCTCGCGTTCTTTCCACCTCAGTCCAATACTATGTTGAACTGAGGTGGGTATTCTTTTATATTCTCTTCTCTGCAATATCTCATATCCTGTAGTTTTACCTTATTCCATAGGTAACTAATAATGAGTCCAATACTACATTGAACTGAGTTTTACCTTATTCCATACTCCTAGTACAACAAGAAGTTATATTTCTAGCTTGAGTCATGACTGTACAGACTAAATCTGAAGATTAATGCTTGTGCTCACAGTTTCTAACAGGTCTTAGGCTTGAGCTCTTCTGGATTTTCTCCTATTTTGTTGAATCTAGCTTTGATTGTAGTAGGTCTTTTGTGTATTATTGGTCCATATTCTCTAAATCCTACAAATACAATTCACTTTCAAGAATGTACTAAAGGGAATTGTACATGTATAAATGTTGGCTGCAATATAAACAGCTGAAGCTCTGCACATTGACTCTACTATTTAACTGATTATATCAGCAGGTTTGATGGATCGTGACCTCGACACGTAACTGTTCAATGGACGCCCGATCACTTGCAAGATCGTCTTGCAACCCTTACTTTATCCGAAAGCATGTCAGTTGCAACACTCATATTTAAACTCCCCCTTGAGATTAGAATACACATCCTCAACTATGCTACAAGGAGCTCCAAATGGGCTCTTCACATGTTCTTCCCTCCGGAGAATGATTTTAAATACGTTGAGGGATTTGCAAATGCCTTGCCTATCTTTTGTCGTTGGGTAGAAGAGGCGCAAACATTATTATTACAACTAAGTCTTGCAGTGGACGGTGTAAAGGGTATCTTGGAGTCTAAAATCCCAGCTAAACATATTCGGTGCGTTTTCTTGTGAAAGTTAAGTTGTTACTCCCAATAAGTTATTCATCAATACAATGGCATTCTCCTTTACCACTCTGCTAGGCATTTGAGGATTCAGTGCAATAGAACAGGCACACCAACCGAACTTGTACGCTTTAAGAACCTCGAATCATTATCCATTACCCCAGGCCAATGCGAGACCGCATTACATACCATGTTCCGGTATCAGGCGACTTCGATGGCACAAAGCCTAAGAAGACTTGACTTTGCATGGAGTAATATCAGGTTCCTGATGTCATACCTCTACGTCTTTCCGAACCTTGTCGAAGTGCGCCTTGCGGTGTCCCAGCCAACAATCAGGACAACAGAAATTTTGGATACAAAACACTTCATAATGGCAAGCCTACTAGATTTCAATAACCAGGTTGGTATAACATTCGCCTTACAAGTACCCCAGCTAATAATAGATTATGGAATATTTTGTGTGCGAAAGGAAAAGGCAGATTCGTTTATCCTTCGACTTACAAAAGCTTTTCAGGGATGTCAACTAACTCCTCTCTCTGCACATGATAGTCACACCCAAACAAGTGTACTATGAGGTGTGTAGGCGTCATAATGACGAGCACAAACACATGTCCTGTGACTACATCTATTGCAGCCTATGTGGGGCTGCAGAGCTGGACGAATCTGCAAGGGTGAAGGAGCGGTACATGACGATGAAACTTGCACAGAACTTGCCAGCTCTGAAGTGCGTTCGGTGGTCGGTCGCGTTTCGAAGTAGTGCATATTTTGATGAAGTGGGTCAGAGGGAGTATGTGATCTCTAGATGGGAAGATGGAACACTCTCTATTGGTGGAGGGAATATAATTGAAGAGTCATAGTTCAGTAAGAAATGTCCCACTTTTTCTAATTCCTATTGCTAACGTACAAGGATTACTAAAAATTATTTATACAGATCAGGAACATAAACACTTCCCCCCTTTCTCTGTAACAAAGCTTTGTTTACACATGGTGCTTCCATAGTTTCAGAGTGTATTCTTTAAAACTCATAAAACTACACTTCTTTTCAAATGTGTACTTAAGGAGAACTTTTGTAAAGTGTACATATGTACAAATGTTTGATTGTGTTTAGTTTTGTGTACAACATGCATTGCTGAACAGCTGATAAACGATAGATGCACAATTTACGAAATAGCAAAGAGATAACGTTGATGAGCAGGTACGACATGCATGATGTATGATGGACTCATGAGTAGTACACTGGATACTTGAGTACTGGTGGACTCCCGTTCGGGTTATCAAGCTCTGCAACAACCCTAGGAAACATTCACGTTAGATTCGCAGAATGTAACGAGGAACAACAGCAGAGTGCATACCTGAATAGCTGCATGTCGACCTAAACAACCAATAAATCATATCAGTAAACTTAGACTCATTCAACTCAGGACAAACAAACAAAACAAAGACGAAATGGCACTAAAAAAAATTATGCGAAAAGTCCTGCTTACCGGCGCTTTGAACACATAAAAGAAATGCGTCGGGTTATGCGCGTTCAGATTCTCACACACGTCACACAAGTCTTTCGGGCAATATACGCAGCGGAACCATTCGCCTGAGATGCGGTCCATGCAGTGGTCGCAAAGTGCAGCAGTATGGTGTAAGGACGATAAGTAAGCTGTAAGCAATATCTAAATGAGTGAATGCAGAAGAGGGAAGAGGATGCCTGTAGGTGATGATGGACCAACCCTTTGGGTGACTTGAGTTTAGTGTCTCGCCTGGTCGTGGACCTGCAGGTTGTTTGTAACTGTATGAAGCATTTAGTATGAGAAAAGGAATATAGTAGAAAAATGTATTAGAACATACAGGAGAGGAACGACGGGGAACTGCGACTCGATCGGTCGATCAACAGGACGGGGAAGCTTGAAGAAAATATGCATCGGGTCATGTAATAAATATGACCTCGGCTCGCACTTCTCGCACTAACAAAAAATAGAATCATTCCAATCAGTAGGCAACTTCACACTGCGGGACACTACCACGTACTAGACTATATGCAGTCCCCTTCGTCGAAGGACATGCCGCACATTGATACCTCACTCCAACAATACTCTGATTACACCCTTTACACAAAATATGATGTTCCATCGATTTCGGCTCGCCATTACGTGATAATCCTCTTCCGTGTTTCGTGCTACCACCGCCACCGATGACAGTGACCGCGTCAGCGTCGTGTATCGAGTCGGCACGGGACCGTCCACTGGGTGTACGACGAACGTTCGGAGCATCTCGGCCTTGCCAGAGTTGTCGTGCACGACGGCTTGCGGTTTGTACTTTCGTCGAGTTGAGAGGGATGGGGATCTATTCAGGCAGATTAAAATGTATCGTCAGGTAAGTTATTGGCAAAGTCGAAAAGAAAGCGAGGAGGGTCAGACCTTTATCATGATATGTGAAGAATTGTGTCCGCCGTCGTCTGCGTCTAAATTCCCTGGTAGGCCTGCTGCTTCACAGTTTGAACAGATGTCGACTGATTCGCATATCGCGCAGTGGAAACGAGCGCCAACGATGTCCATGAGACAGCTATATAAGCATATAATCAGCGAAAAGAAGTCGATAGGATGAATATAAGAAACGTACTGCGTGCATTTTACGTCCGGGTGGACGAGTGCTACAAAGGGAGACGTTGGAAATTCAAATAAATTCAAATAAATGAACAGAAATGCATAAATCTCACATTCATCTTCATCATTCAAAGAATCCTTAAGCTCCAAATCCGGTTCACTCCTCGTCCTCAAAGCCGGCGGTCGCTCCGGAACGTCCAAAAACGCATGACTCGGATGAATCTCATGCACTTGACTATAACACGCTCGACACAGCACGAAATTCGTACACGAAGCACACTTATACCTCTGTCCACTCAATTGTGTATTACAAATCGTACATTCACCCGTATCATCTTGTTCGACGTCTTTCCACCCTGAGTCGATGCTACCGCTCCAGAGTTTTTCGAGATAGGCGTGGCGGAAGTGGCCTTTGTGCTTGGGAGCAGCGCGCCGGAGTTGGCTGAGTGTGCGTTGGGCGTCTTCGGGTGAGGATGGCTCGTCAGGGGCTCCGGAACTTTCTGCAAGAGCGTGGAAGACGCCTGCAGTTTCGATACACCCCGCGCATAACTCAAACCCGCCGTCTCCTGCCAACGTTGTCGTTGATGAGTTGGATTCCGTGTGCGATCCTGTGTGCGATCCGGAAGACGAAAGGAATGGATTCTTGTTTCCTTGAGGGACGGTTGGTAATGGACGAGGAGGGAGAGGTTTGTTCGGCGCACCGTTCGTGCGATGATTTGGTGGAGGATACGAGAAAGGGTCTGCAAAGGGATCGGTTGAAGATAAGTCACGTCCTTTCCCCTTCCCATTTACATTCATGCCAACATTTCCCAAAACACGTGGCGTCTTCTCTCCACATGTAGAGCATACGTAGCGGAATGAATCAAGCAAGATACCACAAGCAGAACAATCCGTACACGCAGGTGGCGGCTGTGGGCTCTGACTATCGCGTATGAACTGGAGGAGTTCAGGTGGGACTTCATCGTCTGCAATGGATACCGAAGAACGCGGGAGCGGATCAGAACTCGACGAGGACATGGAAGGTCTACTCGAAGAGGAGGACGCTGCGGACGACGCTGACAGGTAAGAAGGTTGTTTAGATGCCGGGGGTTGCTGCTGCGTTTGTGACTGCGTGAGGGTCTGCTGCGAGGCCAGCCAACGCATTTTCGGATTAGAATCTGACAAACGATGATTATTATCGCTTTCTGAGATGCTGGCGTCATCTTGTGCTGCGGAGGCGGCAGAGGAAGAGCTACTCGATCTATACGTATAATAGTATTTCCCATTATCCTGCTGCAGCGCGAGGTCCCCGTCGAACGGACTATGCGCGTCGAAGTCGTCCTCAAGTACAAGCAAAGAGCCGTCCGATACGGACTCCGAAGCGAGGATACCGTTAAGATTGTTGCGCGACTTTTGATCCCGCAGCCATTGCGTATTCCGCTCGACGGAATCGGATGAGTTGGACAGTTTTAAGCGCTCGAAGACTGCGGAGGGGTCAGCGGGATACCGCTCGTCGAACGCACTTGCTTCCGATTCCGAGTTGAAGGCGGAAACGGATTGGAAGTCGTGCACTGTTGAGCTGCTGTCTCCTCCACCGCTGCTCTTGATGACGGTCTGTGTCATGGTACGGCTGGCGAGCTTACCCGTGTCTCTGGAACTGACGGTGACACTGTCGTCCTCCGGTTCGATTTGAGATGCATCCGAGAAGGAAAGAGACAGTGAAGAGCCACTCCCGTTACGATTCCGGTATTCATCCAAGCTGACGAGCGACGAGGTGTCTGAGAGGCTTGGTCCATCGTAATCAACGGTGACGGATACGCGGAGTGTAATGCGCCTGCTCCCGAAGCTCCGCCCGGAGAGAATGGACGCAGCAGAGGAGACCGGGAGATCGTCTACGCCAGCTTGGAAGTATTGAATGGCTTCGGTCAAGTCAGACTCAGAGGTTATGTCTGTGACTTCGCCATCGTCGTCCTTGTATGCGATAGAGAACGAGAAGGCTTGGAGCGAGAACGATTGTTCTACCTGTAGCAATTATCCTTAATCAGCCTTCTACCATAATGTAACTCAGTACAAATATGAGACGAGCCTTTGTGCGCAGCAGGTCGTAGGAGCAGTTGCGGGCCGAGGAGAAAGTAATGCGCTTGTTGTATCTGTCGAATGTAGCTTTTACGATGAGTGGCCTGTCTGGCCGAGTAGACATGGTCGAGCCCACGTCTGAGAAGGACATCGTGACTGCTAGGCTGGTCGCAGTAATGTAATCATGAGTTGTTTGAAATCCGCAGTCAGGTCTGTGTTATAGTCTACTTGTCGGCGTCCAGTGTGAGATCGACGTTTAGGTACGCCGCGCCGCGACCGCAGGTCTCATTATTTTATTATTTTATTATAACTATCACTTGCTTCTGACCACCATCTCACACGCATCTAGCGACAGTCTCTAGCTACACTTTACTTGCAGAGCTTGACACGAACCATTTCGTGGCCGCAAAGACATTAAATTTACCGGAATAAATGCCGACTTGATTATATTCTGTTTTATTGGCATCCCTGACAGGAATCAATTGTTTTGATGTTTGACTGGCTCAAATGAGGGTTAATCTCAATTCTTCTATAGGCATCACCAAGATATAGGCAGTGGTATGCACATTCTTCGTCATTTATTCGGTACTGCTTCTGTGCTTCATGCCCTAATGGAACCCAGCTCCACGACGCAGAAGATTGTAGTACATAATCGAATAACCCACGACAAACGTGTTTTGGTCAGATGCACAATGACGTCCAGAACCGTTCTCTCTTCTTCTTCAAACGATTGTATCCGTGTTCTCTTCCAAGGCCTTCTGCAAGCTACTGTCTTCTGTCTGCGGACCGTCTAACCCGCAAAGAAGCACCTTGAGCGCAATAAAATGGGTCAGCTCGATCAAGGCGTGCACTTGGTCTTCAGTGTCTCTGCTAGGATGAAGAATATTGTCTCTTGCATATTACTAGCGCTCCCATGTCTTTTGGCAAACGTTGTCCAAGCTCAGTTTGAATGGAAAGCATCTAATGACTCAGGCTATTTCCAACCCAACTCTACTGGACTCAAGCTTCAGAATGGTTTTGAGCGCGTATTTATTCAAGTGAGCGCACTACTCCTGACTGGACGGAATGAATTTGAATGATTTCATGGGTCTTCTAGCCATATGGTGAAAATGGAATACGAGTTCGTGCTAGCATCATGCGCGATCCGACGGGTAGCGAACCCTCCGCTCTTCTCGATCCACCCGTAGAGGGACCTGGCGGCTCAGCTGGCCTTTCGTTCGATACGCTCGTCCCATTCCACGGCAATGCGTCTCTGCGGAACGGAAACATACTAGCCTCCCTTTCAGAAGGCGTACTCTCTTTCTACCGCATCTCCACATCACCAACAAACAACTCCGAAGTCCTCACTCTTCTCACGCAAGAATATACCGACGACAAGACTCTCACTGCACGCTTCTACAGACAGGACTTCCGGGCGAATAGTTTCGCGGCTGAATTCTCGTTCTCTTCTGACCCGGATGAGATGTTCTTCGGTGCAGGACAACAGGCATGTTGTAAGGATAATACGGTGAATAAGAAGGGCCAGGTCGTGGATCTTTTGAATTTTAATTCGCAAGTGACACTGCCGGTCTATATGTCGAACAAGGTAGTTCTTTATCCATATTCACGGAAATGTAAGATTTGAGATGCATATAGGGTTATCTTCAATTTTTCAACATGCCGAGTCAAGGACGCATTGGTAAGCGAGTTTCCATCCTGTCTTTTCTGAACATTGGTTTTCTAATGACACAACTAAATTAAAATCAGAGTTCACTCCGTATCGCACCCGCTACTTCGCCGACCAAGCTACAGTCGTCGATTACTATATGTCTGTATTTCTCTCATCCTAAGTAGTATTTCGCGCTCATATTCGCGTTAAGTACGACAGCAGAACCTGGTGATTACGATGCCTTGCAAAAACAATATACATCGGTTACAGGTGAAACCTAGTATTTATGGTTTCCTGCTAAACCGACTGCTCATGAGGATGATGTAGGACGCCAACCGACCCCACCCGACTTTATCTTAGGATATCAGCAATCAAAGCTACGCTACTGGAACGAGACTCAGGTACTTGATGTGGCGCAGATGTTCCATGATGAACAAGTTAACGTATCTCTTATCGTTGTTGGTATGTACGATCCTTGTCTTTGCTAAAATCAAAGCATCTAAATAACTGGACGTTGTCCAGATTTCTTTGCATGGAAATTCCAAGGCGACTGGTACGATTTCCCCTTTCCACATCATCCCTTCATCATACACTTAACCTCTCCTTACAGGTCCTTCGACCCAGAGTTCTTCCCTGACCCAGCAGGAATGGCAGCGAAAGTGAAAGAGTTGACAGGAGCAGAGATGATGGTCTCTCTCTGGCCAAGTGTCGAAGATCTCTCCGTGAACTACATTGAGATGCAGCAGGAGGGATTGTTAGCTACTACTCGCGATGGGACGGGGATTACGGATTCGTTTGCGGGTGTGTATACCCGTTTGATCGATTCTACGAACCCTGCTGCTAGGGAGTTTTTGTGTGAGTTCTTCTTCGTAATTTTAAATCATGGTCCACGTTTTGCCGCGGTGTGTTGAAGATGAGATGGATAGGGAAGCGGCTGAATGATAGTTATTTCTCGAATGGGATACATAATTTTTGGATTGACCAAGCGGACGGTGCGTTGCATTGTACTTTTTTTTTCGCCAATTGAATCTCATTATTATTTCAGGCGGTAGTTTAGGCGAGCCCTTTGTCAACAGTAAGTCTGAGAATCAATATCGCAAACTACTTCCTTTCTCACATAGCGTTCAAAGATGGACAGGATATGATCAACTCCCTTCCCTACGCTCGCACCTTCACACAGTACTTCCTTGGTACACAGGAAGGTTCAGGCAAGATGTACCCCTGGCTACACCAACAAGCCATTGATGAAGGTTTCTCCAACCTCACGACCTCGTACGATGTCGGCAGAGCCACCTCATGCGAATTCATGTCCCTCACGAGGAGTACCTTCGCTGGGGGACAGCGATTCTGCAGTTATATGTGGAGTGGGGACACGATTTCGAGGTTTGATGTAATGTTACAGCAGGTAACGGCGGGTGTGTCCGCTGGTGCTTCGGGGATCTCCTCTTGGACGCTTGATATTGGTGGGTTCTCGGGATTAAATATCTCCACGGATTTCGTAGGTCCAGTTTCTTCCTTTCTTAAACATCTTCTGCTTTGAAATTGAATGAGCTGAGCGAGAATGACAGGGTAAAGAGCTTTTCGTCAAGTGGCTCAGTATGGGCGTATTCCTACCTTACGTGAGTTGATCTTACTTATACCGTCAATTAAAGCGCCACTGATGCGTCTCACTAGATGCGGGTACATGGGTGAGTGTGAACTTCGTAAAGGTATTGATCATTTTCGATTCAGTGAGCTGAACACTTGCACTTTGTAGTGATCGCGATTGCACCATTCCGCCAAACACAGTTCCATCGTTTGCGAACAACTGTCCGAATGAGGTACTCCCCACATTACTTCTTTCATTAACGAGTTTAGACATCTAACTGAGAGTACAGCCTTGGGCATACGGCGAAGAGAACTTCGAGATCATCAAAGGCGTTCGTCCCACTTTTCGTCTTCATCATTTCTTCGAACGCATATACTCACTTTTTTTTCCCTCCCCTCTTCCTCCCCTCGCAGTACATTTCATTACGTTACACTCTTATCCCCTACGTCAAGCGTCTCTTCCAAATGCTTCAATCCTCAGGGAAGACCATCGTCCGAGCACTGTATTATGACTTCTCGTCCGACGAGATGGTTATGAACGGTACGGCCTCAAACAACCCTGCGATTGTTCATCAGTATATGTTCGGTAGGTCGTATCATACATCGTTTGCTCTTTGTCTACCTGGAAGCCATTTATAGTTGACAAATGGGATGAAGGTCCGAGGCTATTGATCTCTCCGAACGGTGTACAGGGCGCAACTTCAAAAGACGTCTACCTACCCCGGCTTACTGACGATATGATCCGCCAAAATTTCACTTGGACACATTGGTACGTCCTTTTCTTGTCTCCCCGCCCCTCTCGACATTCTTTTCTTTTCTCCTGTTGTTCTGTCTTTGCTCTTGCTCAGACTTCGATCCGCTGATCCGTGTAAATCGAAATACAGGTGGACAGACAAGAGTTTTGGACAGGGTGGGCAGACGATCAATATCAGTGCTCCACTTGACCAGATCCCGGTATTTTACTTGGGCAGTAAGGAAGATATATTGGCAGGCAACATCTAGGTATTCCTCTGTACACGTGCTTGACCTTGGCGCTTGTGTGTTTATTTTGATGAAGTCAATTTTGGAGCTCGTGTCGTTGAGAGGAGTCTGTATTTACCTTATTTTGCAGAAAGACAACCAAGTGAAAGAAATATAGCTGTCCTACCTGAACGTGTTGACTGCATACATACAATACTCGTCAATATCTAGGCTGCAGAATGGTAACTGTTAATTTAAACACGGACAGGAAAGGCACGTCAAAGGAATATCAAAGCTCTCTCTTAAAGATATTAGGATATTTCGAAAGTGGATACATTTGGCTTCTGGGGAATCAAAGAATCAAGAGTCTTTCTCTATGCCAACAGTGTCCATATATTTTCTGACATTTTCTTCCCCAGTGCCGTCCCAACTTGTGCCTTCCATCACACAAGCCTTCCACGACAGAGAGGCATGCGTCGCCGCGAGGATCTCAGCAATCACATCGTCGTTGAGCACTAGTCTACGTGTGCCAGACGATCTGCCACTTGCACCCGCCGCTGTATGCTGCAGTTGCGGTGATTGCGGTGAAGAAGCGTCGTTGGTGTTGCTGTTGGATGGCGGAGGATCACGATTGAAAGAACCCGACTCATTGACTACGCCCTCCGACAAGATCCAGTCTTGCCATTCAGGGTCATCGGGCAGTTCTGGGTCAACAGGGCTGAAGGGATTGAAGCCTCGGACGCGCTCTTCGTGAATGATGAATAGGGAAGGGAAAGGCACATAGCGATCCCTGATGTCAAGCGCAATTGCCTTGCCATGGAACTGCTGGAGTTCGCGCTCTAACGAATGGTTGACAAACACGAACTTGCGACTCTGCTTCCGGTAAATACTTGGTTCAGACCAAAGTTAAATCCGATTTACCTCGGGTAAGAACCGTATAAAGAAATAGCATTCATCGAATACGCGATGATGCGTGTCACACATAGTCAGGCCGTTGCGTAGTTCATGTTTAGGATGGTTTTTGGCCCGCTCTAGAATCCAGTTGCAGTTCTTGAGTTTAGTCCACTGAACTACAAATTATCCTGGAGACTAGGACTTACATGCAGTTCTACTTACGAATCGCCTCTCCTTTCTACTAATTATATAGCATCTGTCGAGTGTAATGGGACAGCCACAGATGACGCAGCGGTTGTCTCCCAGGAATGTATCTCGTCTACCTATTCCGGCCTCGAAGTCGGTGGTCTCCGATACAGCCGACATATCACAATGTTCCCAGCCGGATTCGGCTGGGACTGTTTGAAGAGGAAGCGACGAGATCAAACGTACCATAATAGTTAACAATAAGATGTGTCACATTAGTGAGATTGCTGAGCTGAGTATCTGCTACATTGCTCGTTTTGGATATGCTGCGTAATGAAGATTAATATTATCTGAATCAGAAGCTCTGGCTTGACTGTAGCTTATTTGTTTTTGAAGTTTTCATAGCAGTTCCGAGAATTTATGAATTGAGTCAATTTGAGACATTGTGAGTACGTAGCGCCGCTCTACGCCTCTGCACATCGTTTATGATATATCTTTTCTTCATCTTCGTAGTATCTTCACAGAAGCTTTAGTATATCAATAAAGAATCTTGGACTATCTTAACTGTGTAACTTTACAGGTATATACAATCAAAATATCTACTACATGCATTACTAGAGGTAAAGAACTGGTTGTGTAGGTATAAAGATTGGCCAGCATTTCTTGTGTGGTATACATATTTTATACCATTTACAGCCAGAAAGACAAGTGAAAGAAAGGACAACTCCTATATTTGACTGTATTGACTACATACTGAACATACAATTATAGACATCAGGGCTACAAAAAGGTAACTATCGACCTTGAGCATGTTACGGATATAGCACAATTGACTTCCGGCCGTTCAGCTGAGAAATCAAAATCAAGAATCTCCCTCGATGCCGACAGTGTCCATGTATTTCCTGATATTTTCGTCCCCGGTGCCCTCCCAGGTTGTGCCCTCCATCATACAAGCCTTCCACGACGGAGAGGCGTGCGTTGCCGCGAGAATCTCAGCAATCACGTCGTCGTTGAGCACTAGTCTGCGTACGCCCGACGGTGTGCTGCCTACGCTCTCTGCGGAACGTTGGAACTGCGGCGGTTGCGGTGAAGCGATATTGCTGGTGCTGCTGGATGGCGGAAGATTACGATTGAAAGTACCCGACTCATTGACCACACCGTCCGACAAGATCCAGTCTTGCCATTCAGGGTTATTGGGCAACTCTAGGGCTACAGGGCTGAAGGGGTTGAATCCACGGACGCGCTCTTCGTGAATGATAAACAAGGAAGGGAAGGGCACGTAGCGATCTCTAATGTCCAGCGCAATGGCCTTGCCGTGGAACTGCTGAAGCGAGTCGATTCCAGAGTGATTGACGAACACGAACTTGCGAGACTGCTTCCAGTGAATACTTGCACCTGAGCAAAGATGAATCTGACTTACGTCGGGTAGGAACCGTATAAAGAAACGATATCTATAAAAAAAGCGGTGATGCAGAACACACATGGTCAAGCCATTGCGTGGTTCATGTCCGGGATGCTCTTTGACCTTCTCCGGAATCCATTTGCGGTCCTTGAGTTTGGTCCACTAAGCCAGACATTAACCTGAGGCGGGGATCTTAAACTCTTTCGACTTACAAAATCGTCCTCTTCTTCACCAATGATATAGCAATGGTCGAGAATGTCTGTCTCAATCCTACCGCAGACAATGCAACGCCTCTTTCCCAGAAAGGTGTCTCGTTTATCTATGCCGGTCCGGAATGCGGTGGTGGTCGACAGAACCGACATATTTCGGTCTTCCCAGCCGAACCCAATCGGCACTGTTTGAAGAGGAAAGAAGGAGACCAATTGCACCATGATACATTTCTGGTTAAGAGAAAGACGTAGGACGTGCACAGTAACACTAACAATGGTGCGCTTTTCTTGAGACGTCTGGCCTTGGATTTTGCACGGAGTTCAAAAAATTTCCTTATTTAGGTGGTAATTCAACGGACAGTCCTAAAAATTACTCGTATTTAATTTAGAAACTACAGTCGTAAATATCAGCATATAGATGGAATATAACTAGAACTATATTAAATGCAAGCTAATCTAGCCATTATTCTTGCCCTCCCCCATCCCCCGATAAGGATTTCAAAGAAAGTAAACAGTCAGCTAATCACAATAAATGACTACCCCACTTGATCAGATATCAGTATTTATCAGGGGAGTAGAAAGAATATCATGGCCTGAACATTATACCATATCCCACATTGCATATCTGCATAAGTCGTTCGGCATGTCTGTCATGGGCAAGTATTGCCCTTGATTTAAAAGGTGGTCTAGACTCTAGAGACAAGAAACGACCATAGTACTGAATGCACGCTTTAAGCTTGCCACCCCTAATATTTACCTCATTCAACATCAATAAATGCGTTCTGTGTAATGTATACACTACCCAGAAAGACATAAGAGCGAAAGATTGGATTACTATTCCACTCAAGCCTATAGAATACACGCCATTCCATTGATGCAATCCCTAAGTAGTATTAATAACAACCTTCAACCGTAAATATCAAATGGTTGAGTGCGCTAATTAAGGGTGATTTTACAGATTTACATGCATATTAAGCGAATAATTAAGTGCACTACGTCTCGTTCGCCATCCCGCTTCTTCCAGGCTCCCTAACCATCCTCTCAAACGACTCACGTGCCTACAAGCGATATCATCATTAGTTTAGGTCACCGTCCCTCGTCAAGCCCAGTATGCCAGAGACGTACGTTGATAAAAAATGCTTCATCGTCTAACGCCCTTACGCCAACGAGTGCAAGGCCTTTCGTCACTGTCATTGTAGCATCATGCGCTTCCCGCGTCCGTGCTGCTTTCGTGAACTCAGCAGTGTGGTTCCCGCCATTCGGTACAGTCGGTATAGCTAATATATCACATTCATTAGAAGTCAGTCTCAATTGAATGTGCCCTAGGGAAATTACAGAAGTGAGAAGAACTCACCGAAGGTCGGATGGATAGCGGGAAGAGCTACATGGATATAATCGGGACCAAAGATAGACGGAATTAGAAGACATGTTGCGGCGTAACCTAGCAAGAGAGAATTTTACCGTAAGTGACATTGCCCTGATTTACATTCATTATACCCGGCGCATCCGTGGCAATAAGGGCGAAGAAATCCGTCAGTAACAATTTTAAACAAGGTTCACATAAAAGAAAAGAAGCGCGAAAGAAAAACGGATTAATCGAAGAATCGGCACAGCAAAGGGGAGAAGAAGGACAACAAAGTTTAACATTAACGTTAACGTGTGCGTCGTGTGCGTGTGTCGTGTGCGTGGTGGATCGGCATGAACGTCGAAACATCGGCCATCGGATGTCGATGAAATACATGGATAAAGCGGGGGTCTAGACTTCCCAGATTGCATGTGCTAAATGAAGACCGAAACAAATTTTTGACTTACGAAATCCGTTGATGCGCTAGTATCCTTCGCGGCAGATCGCATGCTGTAACGTTCTCTTACAGTTCCTAGGAATTCTTGCTCTTTATAGAAGAGCTCTGAGTCAGAGACATGTAGACGGAAATTTGGATACGCATACCGAGAACTGAGTTTTGTCGTAAATCATAGTACGCAACACCCTCCGATATTTCGATTCTGCAGTTCGCAGCAAGTGCTGCTGCACTATGAATAAACCGAAATTAATTAAACAAATTCAGAAATGTGGGAAGAGACAAACACGTACTTGATGCAAGCCCGAACACGCACAAGCAGACTACCCAACTCCGCATACGTTGGGGCCCGTACAATCCATTGCATCTTCGCATAATCCGGGATGACTGGAAATTTTATTTCATTCGTTAGCATCAGTAGTAATTAAAAGATCCCGGAAACAGGAATGCTCCCTCTGTAAGAATGAACCAGATCCAACTTACTATTCGCTGCCCAATCCCTGCCTTCAATGATCCCATGCACTCGGCACTCGGGCTTCATTTGTTGTCGCAACAATGCAACGCTGTTATATGCCATGACTGCCGCGTCCAACGCATTTTGTCCTTCCCAAGGAGCAGCGGCTGCATGGGCGCTAAGATGATCAAAAGGAAGGCGTTTAGCTTGATGTGTATCACATATGTACATACCTCAATAAAATAGCTTACGAATGTCCAAAATATTCCACGACCAGGGGTTGGATGGCTAGACTTGACCCTGACGCCACTGAGTTTTTAGGCCCAGGACCAGGATGACACCTATGAATGATCAGCCAAGAAAGACAATTCAGTTCCCGTTTCCTATCTAATCGTGATAAAGTAGCACCTACATCACGCAAATGTCCATATCTTCATATGCGCCCCTCTCAAGAAGCAACACTTTTCCTCCTCCGCCCTCTTCGGCTATATTGACAAATGCCGTTCAGTGATCCCCAGGGTCTCATGATTAACACAAAGAAGTCGAGAGGAGATAAGAGGTGTGATTCGGGCGCCATGTACATACCTGGGGTACCCAACAACACGATTTTACCCGGAATCTCATGTTTCTCCAGAGCCGCCTTGGCACCGAGTGCAACACCGACTCCAGACACGGCTATCAAGTTGTGTCCACATCTAATTAAGGAAGTTATAAAAAGTCAGGTCAAGAAATAATAAAACGTGGTAGAGATTAAGACCGATTGCGCGATTTGATACAAGAGGAAGGATAAACGGTTGCTTTTCACTTACGCATGGCCGAGGCCCGGTAATGCATCCATTTCGGCATTGACGCCGAAGGTGCGCCCACCCTTTCCATATGACCACTCTGCCCTCCAGGCGGATTGGATACCTGAAAGATGGGGTGTTACCTTGAATCCGTGCGAGCGCATGAACTCTGTTAAAGTGTCATGTGCATAGCTGATACTGGAGATCAGACTTGTCTTCCAGCTTGCAGTATATTAACAGTACGAACAACTCTTGAAATGCGGTTTCGGGATGGTCTGGCAGTTCAAAACGGTCTTTTAGCTTGCCGATAAATACCGGGTAAAGAGAAATTCCGCAATCCTACCATGAATCTTGAGACTGAGCTCTCGTAACTCGGTGTCCAACGAGTCAATTTTATCCTCAATCGTACTCATAACTTCCGGTCGATAAATTTGTTGGTCGGAAGGAGCGCCATACGGCGGAGGGCCAAGTTCATCTCCGAAGTCCGGCGCTAAGGTCAAGGCGTCTTTTGATTTCGGATCAGTGGAGAAACAACACGGTATAGCGCAGCTTAGCTGGTTTGAAATACCAAATTTCTCTTGTCAATATTACGAAGATTTACCAGAATAATGTGCCTAAACTTACAGAACGTCCCCGAGTCGGAATCGTTGGGTGTGGCAAAGTAGGAATATTGTCGTGACGAGTGCAATTAGAAGTATCATTGACATTACTTTGCCTAGTAGAAAACAGAGAACGCAGTCCTTGAAAACATCCAGGTGTAGCACGTTCCATGTTGCCCTAGAACACTAGTAATCCACAGTATAGTGACCCGGTAGTGGAAATAGATCCAGAGGCACAAGCTAAGGTGGGGAGGGAATGTCTGTAGCAAGAGGAGATTGGGTCTCCGATATTTATTCAAAGCACCTTCTTCCCCTTTTTGAGAGATTGGGACTTCCCCCCTCGCAGCTCAGCTCCGATTCGAAATGTTCGTTCTCCATGCTGAGCGTGGGAGGGGACAAATCCACCGCGTGTCGGCCCTGAAAAGTAGACGGTGTGGAGGGAGGCGGCACACGGGACATGTGCAAACACAGCTTGAATAACCAAGAGGAAGGTGGTGGCAATATCCTATCCAGGACGTACGCGAACAGAAAAAAGATGGAACTTCGCTCAGTCAGTAAAAAGTAATCTCGAATCTGCATCTGCAGGAACGTGCGGTTCCGACCAGATCGTGGTTTTGGTCAGCTCGACAGCTTCTGTCGCCGCTGGAATTGGGCAAGTCTTCTGTCGCAAGAGAACCGACTAGCCGAACCAGAAGAACCCCATATTCGGGTATGTTGTGCCTTCTTTGCTTCTTGATTCGGACTCCTCGGGTTATGTGGACGGGAGGTTCCGAAATACTGAGTGGCGTAGCTTCAAGGGACAGTGCGAACTTACACCTACACAGCAGAGTTACAGTAAGGTGTACACGGTCATCGCACATATGATACTGTGCTACACATACTTACGCTTACCTATCACTCAATCATCTACATAGCGCTATCTGCTCTTACCCCTACCTGTGTCCATGACAGGTTTCACGGAAGAAAGAGAAGACGAGGAAAAAGGAGTCATAGCTGAAACTGGTTCACGTTTACCGATATACACGGAATTCGATGAATGGATTTATATTCATTCTTACATTAGTATTCGTCCTTATTTTAGTATTTGACACGCCATCCAGTGCATGCGTACGTGCTTCGGAGAACTTGTCATCGTGGCGTGTGTAAGTAGTATTGAAATACAGAACGTTTGCACGTGTTGTTTGTACACGAGCATGTATAGACTGTACAGTGTAAAACCTCAAATAACCCGTTTCGGAAAAATGTGCAGTAACTGCGAGGGTACACAATGCAAACTCAATCTGTCAATTCACTGTAAGCCAAGCCAAAACCATCATGGTCTACATCCATAGTGATCCACTATACAGTCCAACATTGATATACTGATATACTAATATCACACCATCCAATCATTGTAGACGGCGTGAAACGAAAAGAAAAAATCGTAAACATTAAACTCATCCAATAATCAGAGTTAGAACAAGCGATATCCAACAAACGCCACGGAAACACTTAATGCGAGGAACGAGAGACGCGATGCATCTCCACCTCCCCACTGACGCACGCTCAAGGCAGCCGAAGTACGTCTCGGATCCGCGGCGCCGCCAGCCGCACTGCCGGCGGCAGCCTGCGCCGACGCGAAGAACGCCTCCCACGACGCGATGGTGGCAGACGGCGCCACGTACACGGACGTCGCGGTCCCCGATCCGTACAATATTCCCGACACCCCTGGAAGAATGTCACCGACAACTAGTGACGACGCACCCTCGCCTCCGACGACAAATACTCCACCCGACGAGTTCGTAACGAGCCCTGTTGAGTTGTTACCTATGATGAACTCGCGTAAGAGAATGAAGGCCTGTGTCGATTCGCCAATTTGTCGGTGGATGTCAAAAATTGTGTACCCGATGGATGTACGGCGCCGAGAATGACAGAGTACAAAATCGGATGGCGAGTAGTGGACGATGATCATTAAACAATGACGTCAGGTCATTAAAGAAGCGCATAATCAACGGCCGCACGGAGAGGAAAGGCATAAATATATAGACGTACAGCTTCGGGTTGAAATTCGGGCACCTCGTGCCCAGCTTTGTCAACCAGAACGTACGTCCAATTCCGTTCTTGATGCACAATCCCAATGAAGTTACCGGAATCGTCGGTGAACGGCGTCAACGGCTTCCGCGTGAAACCTTGTATGCCACCAAAGGTTGTGTTCTGTTGGTCATAGGCGAACCGCCCATTCAGTCAGCAGAATTTGACACAGGTGAAAGAAGGAACCGAACCTGAATCGTAACTAACAGTAACGTTAATTGTTAGAATGTCTGATTTTAAATGGCATGAATAATCGAGATTTAAAAAAAGATACTGACTTTCGCTGCTAAAGTGGGGTACAACAGTGTCATCATTGCCCAGGTAGATGACCACGGATACACCATGTTCGGACGCATTGGTAGCCAATTCATCAAAGAAAGCAACGGGCCTGTTCAGAGATGGTTAGCTTGTGCATAGTCATTAGGCCGGTCAGAGACAGCTACGCACTCAACACCTGTAGAGATTATAGAGATGAGCATTAGTCAAGAACACTACATACCCATTTCAGAAAGATACGTACTTGGGTCACCAAAGACGTTAGCACCGGGTCCTGACAAAGGCGATTTAAATCAAATCAATATACGAAGAAGCAATGTTAAATGAGGCGTACCGGGCTCAAAGGAGGAGTTAAAAGGATAGTTAATCTGGAGCGTCCAGTTCTTGCTAGTCGGGGCATGCAAGGCCGTACGGGTTCGGTCATCTGCGGAAGACACAATACATTGTAAAGATGAACAAGATCTAAACGACAAATGGAGAACGGCCATACCATTCAAGAAGGTCGATGGGTCAAGCCCGAGTGGCGGTGCACGGGCATCCGGAACGTTGTATGGCTAGTCGATGTTTCCGAAACCGTAAATAAGAGAAATAGGTACTAAGGGATGGAAACTTACGTTGTACGGACCGAAGTCGTCTAAAGTCGGAATAACAATCTCTTTCGACAAATCTATGGTAAACCGGATTTGAGTGGGCACACTCCTACGAGGCATTTCATAAAAAACTCGACTCACTCCAGGGCATTGAAAAGTTCAACGCATAATCTTGAGTTTCTTCAGCCAAGAAGCACCCATAGAACGGGTCGATTGTCCCATTTGCACGTCCTGTCAGGTCCCTCTTCCTCATCAGGTCCCTCTTTTCCTTTATCCAAGCTCGCTTTCGCTCCTCCCTCGCTTCGATCTCTTCAGGCGTTGGTGCAGTCCTGCGTTTCACAAGCCCTGTCTCAGGGCTTTCAACTCCACGAGCGACCGCAAGGAGATTCTTTCGAATAAGCCCCGGCTTGCGACTTGCCAGTTCAGCAGCGCGACCTCCGTCTGCTGGCAGGATTGGAGGTCCGATGGGCGGGAATTTACCCGTCTGAGGGTAAGTGAGGTTCAAGTCCCACCCGCAGAGATGGGTTCTAAGACGCGTAAATAAGGTTAATTGTACGTATGAAGGCAGATACTGACTGTTCTTTGAAGTATTCGTAAACCTCCGAGTCATAGCCAATCAGTTGAGGATAGGTCTCTATGATGGACAACTTATCTCGAGTTAGCCAGGTTGTTCACCAAACGATTACAACCATCTCACCATTGGCAGTTCCTCGTATTCTGGTTCAGCTCCCATAGCTCCGTTGCCTATTGCGATCTTTGACAGTTTTACTGGAGGATTTGGTGTGGAGAATATCGTTTTCGTTATATATGGCTATGTATGTTTCCTCAATAAATCATCCTTTCTTGAATTAGCGCGGCAACAGTCTTACGATGTACGTTCCCGCATAACTTTCACCCGTGAGCAACAATGGACGGGTTGCAAGACTTGGGAATACCTTGACCAAATTCCTTAAGAAGTTGAGCTGAAAAGAAAATGATATTAGATAAGCGAAGTGTAGATTCTTTATACGAAATGAGGGCTCACGAAGTCCTCGCCCATTTGGTCTTCATTCTCAACTGATATAAGGAGCAGGCCAGGCTGAGATCATTGCTAGCTGAATAGGGTTGAGGAAACTCACTGTACCCGCCATTTGCTTCCGCGGTCGAGAATCCAGTACCACTGCAAACATTATATTTTTATCTCAATAAAATCATAATGAAATTGTTTGGTCCAAACTTACACAGGCTGGTCGACCCAAATATAATCCACTAATTTATCCCAGCTCACGTTGTTCGGAGCCAAGTCCCCTGATTCCGTGACAAGAAGCGGACCGTTCTCGAGCAACAAACCGAGCATGCTCGACGCACCAGGCCTGCAAAATTTGTCAAACAAACGGGAGTATTTCTATTTTTAGCACGCCAAGACGAACCCGCCATTCAGCCAAAGAGCGCATGGTTCAGAAGAGTTCTCGTCAGCACTAGCCGTCAGTGAACCGTTTTTGCTCTCAAAGCCCCAGAAGAACAGAGTGTCGTTCGGGTGGTTTGTTCGGTTCACTGGGATGTTACCTGCCCAGTTGCGGCTTAATGGGAACGTCACGTTTGGGAGAGGATCCTTCACGAGGAAGTCTAGCAGAGAGACATGGAATTCAATAACCACCCAAAATGAAATGACACCTTGGCGACTTACAATCTTGCCATTCTGGGCTAAAGTCTCCGCTTGGCTTTCCTGGATAGTCGTGTGGGAATGAATTCGGCACCGAGTCTTGAGAACAGACAGAGCCAGCGAGACTCAATACAGCGAAAGCAACTGAGGCCAGACGAGTGGACGACATGGCGGATCGTAACGACGCTCTGGCGGCGGGGCAGTACTCGAACTATTGTATTTATACAACAACAACAATCATCATAGTTGGGGCGACTATCGGTGACGGCACAGCCCTTTCCGCCGTCCCGCACTCGCGCCGTATGGTCGTGAGATGGAAATAGAATGGATGCATGGCTCCAGCTTCTAAGAACATATGATAACATCACAAGACCGGCTGCGGTCTATGTGCCCACAAGTACCAATTGACGCGCCGAAAGATTTGAAGAAAGATTTTTTGATAATTATTTTGATGCGGCAAAAACGTGGATTGCTGAACCTGACTCGATGCGCGCTTGCCCGACTTCTGAGCCACTATAGTAACATCATCAAATATTTACTGAATGCCGCAGATCACCATGACTCGGGCGCAGTGCGAAAGAACCGCCAAAAGGGAGAAGAGAATATGCAAGTCCCTACCAGAAGCGAAAGGCTATGTGAAGTCACCAGGGTTCTGATAAAGCCAAAACAAGTAATTATCAATTACCACATGGGGCATTTCACAATTCCTTACCTTAAAAAATAACTTACATAATGATAAACATTATTTGAAATTTATCTTCCCATTTCTGACCAGCAAAAATTATAAACAAAATTTAAAACTTTCTTTATACAAAAACTAGAAATTATTGTTAACATTTCTTCATTTGTGAAATCTTGAAATAAATAGAGATAATAATCTAAAACATAATTTCAAAACAAAATTAGAAATTTTCTTTTAAATTTCTTCATTACTAGTACAGAGGAATAACAAAAAATGCAAAAGAAAATTTCTAATTTTGTTTTGAAATTATGTTTTAGATTATTAT
>NW_006760386.1:503197-571709 GCF_000271605.1 Fomitiporia mediterranea MF3/22
ATTTCAAGATTTCACAAATGAAAGAAATGTTAACAATAATTTCTAGTTTTTGTATAAAGAAAGTTTTAAATTTTGTTTATAATTTTTGCTGGTCAGAAATGGGAAGATAAATTTCAAATAATGTTTATCATTATGTAAGTTATTTTTTAAGGTAAGGAATTGTGAAATGCCCCATGTGTACTGTAATTTGTAAACAGATCATGTGCATCTCATAGTGCTCTGCACGTGATGCAACGCACTACTGTGAAATAATGAATGAAACTTTCATCGCTTCTAGTGATTTAACTCTTCACTCGCGTGTCTGTCTCCCTCGTCAATGGCAAGAAGAAAACGACATCTGGATGAGGGTAATGACTCGGACTCGTCTGTCGGCTCAGATGACGACGACATTAATGACTTCGGGTTGAACGAGAATCCCGATGAGCGCGCCGAACGCGAACTCTTTGAACAGCCGTACGGTCGCAAGAAACGCAGGAAAGCCAATGGCAAAGATGATGCGACATACGGGATTTTCGGAGAAGACAGCGAGGATGAGGGCTTTGGTGGCCGGGGAAAGAAGCCAGTGAAACGTAGCGACTGGACAAAGTACGTGTAGGCGATGATGGTACATTCATAGTGAGTACTCATCAGTCTTCTTTAGAGCTCCTGCCTTCATCTCAGGTGAGAAGAAGGTTGATATTAGCGAAGAGAATGAGAAGGCCCAGACTGAGCCCGAGAGCGAACCCGAGCAGGAACCCGAAATCCAGGAGGTCAGTATGAGTGATAGCAATGGCGATGAAAGCGAGGCGGCCTCACCGCCAGCATCTCCACGTGTCCGACTGGAAGATGACGAAGCGGAAATGGATATTGCTCCCCGAATTGGTGGAATCGGCTCTAAGCATATGGCTGAAGGTGGCACATCAACTCCATCGTTCTCATCTTCAGGCATCGGATTTGGAACTGGTGGATTTGGAATAAGTAAAGGTGGGATTGGGTCCAATAAGGGCGGAATCGGTTCATCAAGTCGTGCAGAACCTGTGGTCGGCGATGCTCGCTCGAGTCTACCTTCGGCATTCGGTGCTTCTCGACCTCAACGCTCGTTTGTTCGTGATGGATCTGGTTCCGCACCTGGTACGAGACCGTCTACTCCGCTCAATGCCGCAGAACAGGTGCACTTTACCAAGCTCTCTGGCACATTTGGAGCGAAGATGTTGTCTAAAATGGGTTGGCAAGCGGGTCAGGGTCTCGGTACAGAGGGGCAAGGTATTGTAGCGCCCGTCGAATCGAAACTACGCCCGAAAGGCATGGGTATTGCATTCAAAGGCTTCAAAGAGAAGACGGAACAGAGTAAGGCGGAGGCTCGCAGACGAGGAGAGGCGGTGAGCGAAGACGAAGAAGAAATCTCCAAGAAACACCGCAAGAAGGGTAAAGCAAAGGATCAGGTACCAAGAGAAGATGCATGGAGGAAACCTAGGAAATCCAAGATTAAAGTCGAGCATAAGACGTACGAAGAGATTATTGCTGAAGCTGGTGGAGAACCTCCACCCACAGGTATTGGGAAGATCATAGATGCCACTGGTGCAGAGGTGAGTAGCTAACTGCAGCATATAGCAATGCCTTATTCAATCATTGTATGCAGCTTCGAGAGGTGTCATCTCTGGCAGATGTCTCAATTGCATCTTGGACGCCATCTACGGATCCTATGCGACTACCTGAAGTACGACATAATTTGCGGCTTATCACCGAAGCTTGCAAGGTCGACTTGGACGGTCTCGCTCGAGAAGCGAAGGCTCTTGAAGAGCGTAAAAAGTGGATTCAGGCAGAGGACCCAAGGCTGAGAAAGAAGATCGAGGGCGAAGCAGAGCGTGAGTTAAAGTACCTTTGTGCACTGAACTAATTCTGATATATTGTCTAGTTATTCGCAGACTCCAGGCTGTCCACCTCGTTGTAGATGATATTTCTACCAAAGCAAAAGAAGCGGATCTGTCGGACTACGAACCTTCACTCGATGTATTCTCTGCGGTCGTTGAAAAGCTCATTTCCGAATTCTCGAAGGAGTATGATCGTTATCGCCTCGACGAGGTGGTCGTTGGTGCTATTGTTCCTACGGTACGTCTGCTTTCGCTTTTTTAAAGTGCTTTAGCCTTAATATTTTGCTAGTTTCGACGAATGATGGCTTCCTGGAGACCCTTGGACGAACCGACTGCTTTCACTTCGACACTTCGTAGATGGAGGCAGGCCTTCAAGATGACAGTTGTCCAGCCTGAAGCTGATATGCAAGTTGACGTGTACGGCACACAGAGAGTTTCTCCAAGGCCACTTCAAGTGTACGTTTTATCGTCTCGTACCCTATTTTTTCTAATTATCACCTTATCTAACAGAGACGTGCCTATGACGCCATATGAGAGCTTATTATGGAACATTTGGCTACCTAGGATCCGGTCAACAGTCAAGTATGTTTGTTCAAGTTTCGACTAGACGGTTTTATTTATCATTATCTAGTAACGATTGGTCACCATCTCATCCAGCAGCACTGGTCAAACTATACGAGGCCTGGTCGGATGTCCTTCCTTTATTTATCAAAGATAACATATTGGACCAACTCATCCTGCCTAAAGTTTCCTCCGCGATATCGAATTGGAGCCCAAGGCGAAGCGAAATATCGTTGCAAGCGATCGTCTTTCCGTGGTTGCCTCATGTCGGATTGCGGATGGAGATGTTTGTTGACGATGCAAGGAGGAAAGTTAAGAGCATGTTGCGTAGCTGGACTCCAAGCGAAGGTGTTCCGAAAGATTTCTTGCCATGGAAAGAGGTATTCGGCATTTTCTTAGTAGATGACTTCGATATTTACAACTTTACCTAGATCTTCAACGCGAAAGACTGGGAGGATATGCTCCTCAAATATGTCGTTCCAAAGCTCGGTGCTCTTCTACGGGACGAATTCCGAATAAACCCACGCAACCAAGATATGGAGCCACTCAAGAACGTACTTGCTTGGTCCAGCATCTTACGATCAAGTATTACCGGACAACTACTCGAGACGGAATTCTTCCCAAAATGGCTCGACGTACTGTACATCTGGCTCATTCAGCCAAGTGTAAACTTCGAGGAAGTCGCACAGTGGTATCAATTCTGGAAGACTACGTTCCCTGAGGACGTGCGCTCTATATCTGCAGTTGAAGGCGGATTTACGCGCGGGCTGCAAATGATTAACCATGCGCTTGAGCTAGGACCAGAAGCGCCTACGAAACTACCAAAACCCGATCATACACGCCGTCCAGATACGGATAGCAAGCCAAGCATGCCGAAGGACAAGAAAGACACAGCGACGGCGCGTGTACGTCCAGCCCGAGCACAGGAAATCACGTTCCGCGAAATCGTTGAGGAGTTTGTCACGTCGCACAACCTATTATTCATGCCTGCGGGCAAAGTACACGAAAAGTCGCGTATGCCACTATTCCGCGTGTCAAAGAGTGTGGATGGGAAGGGTGGTTTACTTGTATATCTTTTGGATGACGCGGTGTGGGCACCTGGAGTCGATGGGGAGGAGACTAGAGCCATCACGTTAGAAGATATGGTTCTGAGGGCGGCGAAAGGGAGATGATATTGGCCATTATGATGCACGTATAGTTTCATGTAATTTCTTAGATAGTCAATAGGACTGAATTAATGAGGAGGATACATGCGTCAGGGAACCAACAGGATTGAGAAAGTCGCGTTACGTCACGTGTATTTTGCTTGTAATTTCCGCGCGTGAATTTGCTCTGCTAGTAGCTACCTTGTAGCTCAAGCAACATGCAAGTAACGCTAGACGCAAGGGCTCTCAAACGTGAGCATATCACCCACCCCCACGATTCCTTACTAAGGTTCTTGTATAGCATTCACGCGAGCTATAACATGTATTTCGAAATATGGAGACGAGATGATCATCCACGCTGGACAGGACGGACTCGTGCTATCAGCGCTAAATCTCCCAAAGACGGCATATTGTAGCTTCACCTATAGGAAAAACTTCTTTCTACGATATGTTGTTTCGGTATCAGGCCAGTCGAATAATGCGGGACCTTCGCGGAGTAATGGTCAAGTACAAGCGGACGGAGGACCAGGTGCGAAGTGGATGTTACAGACTAAGGTACGTATTGTAGCATTTAGTATGAAGTGTGCATTGGAACTGAAGAATATGAAGGCTCTGCTGTCGATATTAAAACATCGGAACACGGACAAGACAGCAGAGAAATGCGATCTAATAATAATCGACGGACCCCAATCGCCAGATTCTGGTATAGGTGAAAGCGCGGACTCATTCGAAAGTCGGTTCATCGTTCGATTACATTGCAAACACGGGATAGTCAAGACACACAAATTACTACTTAATTCTCCCATGAGCGATGAGGCGCCGTTAATACCGAGCAGTCAAGAAGAGAGTCGAATCCTTGTACAGGCACACGCTATAAAGGAGATTATAGATCATTTTCCAGGTGGAAAGAGCGCGAGGAGTGACCCGGAGCTTGTTTGGAGGTTTGAGGAAGATGAAGTGAAGGTTAGGAGTATGGAGAAGGGTATTGACGCGAAAGGTGAGCAAGTGTAATATAATTGCTGTCTGCAATTTTGTGAAGATAGTTATTTTAGGCAAATCACAGCTTGCGACGGAATTGACGCTCGGAGCTGACGAGTTTGATTACTATAACGTCCCCACTGCCCCACTTACACTGGGCTTCTTCCTCCGAGAATTCAATGTAAGATATTTCTCTTATTCGTTTCTCCGCCTAACTTACGCGAAGTAATGGGTAGGCAATTATCACGCTAGCGGACGCTTTGAACACGCCCATTGATTTCCGATTTACCACTTCCATACAACCAGTATGCATCAGCGCGGAAGCAGATGGATGTAATATGCTCTTTATCATCGCCACTAACCCTGCCCGAGCCGAGGACTCAAATCAACAGCAGGCGCGTCTAAAGAGAAGTCAGACAAATGGCAGTAGTCGCTCAGTGTCGGGCGTTCCAAGCGCGAGAAAACGTGGGCTTGAAGAGGATACAACTACAAACAGCTCCGCACGAATGCGCACCACGCCTCGGTCATCTATTGTGCAACAAAATGGGAACGCATCGCAGCGTGCACTTAGCACCTCTGCTCCTCGCGGCTCTGCCAACGGAGACATTGATTTCCATAATGGTACTGAAGCAGACAATAACGCTCTATATGACCCTGGACTAGAACAATCACAGCCACTTTTTCTTGCCTCTCAGCTTTCTGCTGCAGACATCGAAGCGATCCGCGAGTCAGGGCTTGGAATCGAAGACATGGATGCCGAGGAATTTGCGGCCATGCTCGATAGCGAGGGCGTAGAAGTTGTTGTGGAGAAGTCCGCTCCGACGGCTCTGGATGCGGACAACACGGGAGATCAGATGGAGGTCGGCAGTGAGCGTGCCAAGGATGAACTAGACCACGACGACCCAGACGAGGATATCGGAATGGGACCGACACAGCTTGAGACTGGAGCAAGTTTGTCTTCAGAGAAGGTTAGTGTAGCCTTCACCTTATTTATCAACCCCCTTTGACTGAATTACGAGATTTCTAGACTTTCCGCCCCTTGTTTGAGGATTAATCGAACGCTTCGCACATTTAGCTTCCCACTTAGACCTGTAGCTTTATCCAATGCTGTGTATCCTACGCTGTTTTTTTTCGCAACATTTGGTAGAATTTTCACCGGGTCTCTAATATGTACCATTCCTTTCAGCTGCTAGTTGGTATTGGCTTTTCTTATTTAGAATCCGGTCAGGAAGAAATTCAGTATGTTCTCTTAAAATAAATGACTATTTTTGGGACGCTGATCATGATTAGCATTTGCACTAGGGCTTTAATTGACGCGTCTCATCTCTCGCCACGTCGTTTTGCTCAATTAACCTCTGTATACTCACCTTTCCCTTGTTGATACTAGGCCTGCAACACATTTTCCTCGGAAATAAAGGCAAATGCCTTGTCCAATGGAGAACAACTTCTGGTAGCCGTATTCTTGGCAGTGCTCTATACAAGTGAACTTTCAAACGCCACTATCATGTATCCTAGTTCTCCCACAGCTTTGAGTCGTCCTCGGAGTACGAATGAGATCGCCACATAGATAACGGCTCTCCTTGGAGCAAAAATAGAAACCGAGAACCAGTTATGAAGGCCGGAAAACCTGTTACTTCCGATGTGAAGCCGTTTCGAAAGGACCAAATTACGATATATGCAAAGATACTCTTAGAGGAACAGGTAAAGGTATAGCTATCCAATGATCCAACGTCACAATTGTGTGGCATCGAACGATTTTATTATCTTTGTTTCGCCCACTGGATATTCCTTTTGACGCTGCACTGTACGGAGCAAGCGCAATGGCGTTTCCAAAATAATAATAATAAGATCTACAGTCGGGGTATTCTGGAAGAACTTCATTAACTTTCTCATGCCTTTTGTGTCCAAATGGAGTCGCAAAGCGCATACTTTCGAAGCCTCTTGACTATCCTTTTCTCGGGTAGCATTACCATTTCCCCCATCCGCCTAGGTCTTACCGCGTTGTGCATCAACGGTTGTGAAGAGTGATGATAGAATGAAGGTATAAGACGGCTCTACCCTATCAGGCATCATCTTATCCGAGGCTTCCCTCAATTGTCTGTTCTATCTGTTTAGACAAGACATTATGGCTTCAACGGCTTCATACGCGAAGGCCCAGGGCGTCGATATCGTAGCACGCATCAATCTAAAACACGATGCAGAGAAACACAAATCACTTGCTCACCAGATCCACGCTTGCGACGAGTGCCGACTTCAGAAACATCTGAAAGGGTGCACCCCTTTCGGTCCGTCAGCTGTGCACAATGACGACGTCAAGAAAGCGTTATTCTCGAAAAAGCCATTCTCCAATGACACCACGACCATCGACGTCACAGACGCGGGCGTAACATATACTATAGAAGTCGGTGTAGGAGCCAATGACGAGAAATTCACCCTTCTGTAAGTCCACGCTGTCTGCGACCTTTCGTACCGCTCATGTATTTCATTTTAGGATCGATACAGGTTCATCCAATACTTTCGTACGTTTACTAAATACCCTGCATGAAACACTTGGACTGATAAACAACCCCAGGTTGGTGCAAACAAACAATACGAGCCGTCGGAGACGGCAGAGGATACAGGAAACACGGTGAAGGTTTCCTATGGCTCCGGTTCATTCACTGGAGAGCAGTACAATGACCGCGTTTCGCTGGCGTCCAACCTTGTCATTCCAAAGCAAGGCCTGAGTGTTACAACGAAGGACAAAGCCAAGGTACGCCACACGTATCTTCTCATCCGATATATGTCCTCAATTTCTGCAGGGTTTTGAAGACGTTGACGGTATTTTGGGTATTGGCCCTGTTGCACTGACTGTTGGAACCGTTTCGGATGGCAAGGAGGTCCCCACCGTTACAGACAATCTATACGAAGAAAAGCTAATTCCAAACAATTCGCTCGGTATCTTCTATGCCCCGACCATCGACAGCGCAGGCAAGCTCAATGGCCAGCTCTGTTTCGGTGGAGAAGACCATACCAAGGTCACTGGCAAGTTAACATATTTCCCCGTTACTTCGACGAGCCCGGCAAGTAACTACTGGGGTGAGACAGACATTTTTATGCAATCTGCTGTTTTGTTAACACATTGATAAGGCATCGATCAATCTATCTCATACGGGCCATCTGGAGCTGACCCGAAGTCTGCAACAACCCTGAAGCCAATCTTGAAGGAGACCGCAGGGATACTGGACACGGGTACAACACTCCTCTATCTTGTCGGTATTACAAACTCTCCATTGAGATGGTGAAAAGCTAACATGCATTGCTATCGTAGGCTAGCGATGCTTTCGCTGCATATAAGGCTGCCACTGGTGCAGAGCTTGACGATAAAACAGGCTTGCTCAAGCTCACGGAAGCACAGTTCAAGAAGCTCGGTTCACTGTATTTCACGATTGGCAAGGATCCACAAGAGACATATGAATGGATACCTGACGCGCAGATCTGGCCACGGTCACTAAACGCCACACTCGGAGGTGACGCAGATGCCTACTATCTCGTCGCTGCCGATAGTGGATCAGCGAGCGGAACTGGCCTGGATTTCATCAACGGTTTCGTGTGGCGTACGTATTGGATCTGCGAGTTTTATGTTCAGACGCTGACGGGATTGCTGTGGACAGTACAACGCTTCTACACTATTTACGATACAGGGATCTCACAAATTGGAATTGGGCGTACGGCAAACACGGACGTGAAGACTAACTCTGCAGGAGCCGATAGCAAAATTGCTTCAAAGAAGAAATAGTAGATTGGTTCACGTACGTACGTGAAAGATAGCACGCATATACGATAGTATTTATGTATTTATGCTTAACGGACATCTTTATGAATATCTGTATTTATATACTATTTGCGGGTATATGCTATGAAGATGTAGGCATGGTTAAGCCGTCTCATCTATTTCTCTCTATATAGGGCACGGCAGCAACTAGATCTAGAGGAATTATATACATGCAAGACTATCAATGACGATATCTGGTACGAAGTATCACAGACACGCTTACAAGTATCAGATTAAAGGCACGGAAAGACGATGAGAGTCCAGCTTTTAATAAGAGAAATAGTAGCACGAATATCACATACAATTTTCCAGTCCAGCGTAGAATGCTGGACGAGTACTGAAAATATTGTTGTGAAAAACAATTGTTAAGAAAATGGTGAAGCAGATTTCCTGTGTAGTCCACACTGTATCTCTAGCGAAGAAGAAGTGCAGACAGGCTCCTTTAATAAAATATGATGTATCCAAACAGTATATCAATGAGGGATACTTTGGAGCTTAATACATACCTGCTGGAGCTCCACCCATTGCAAGAACAGTACATTTCATGACAAATAGTTAGTTCCACAAGATAAAAACGCCTAAATGAGGTGATATACTCCAAGATTTGCGAGCTAACGTGTTGCTTGCAGGCAAGTCCACGTTGAATTCGGCCTCCATGGTCTTCAGAAACTCCAACTGGGATTTTATCGATCCTCTCTCCTGTGGCACAGCCCAGCAGAACTCGCACATTCTCCACATATAATAATCTCGACTGGACCCCTGCTCGATCTTGGCTGGAATAGTTGGCAAGGAGCCCTGGATTATGGCCATCATAACTTGGGCTGCAGTTGCTTTTTCGTGATATGGTGGCTGCTTTGTCAAGAGAGCTATTATAATTCAATAATTAGCTTTTTAGCTATTATCATTAGGAATTACCCTACATATACAGTCATTCCAAAGTAATTCCTAACGACCAAACATCTGATTCCTCAGAGTATTTCACTGGTTTTTGTCTGTAGCAGCAAGGATTTCCTTTGCTGTGTATGGGATGGTTCCCCTAAGCTCGCTTGCTGACGAGTTACTGAATTGCATAGATTTCGGATCTGTGAGCATGCGAGATACCCCAAAGTCATAGAGCAGAGGTTCTTCCGAGTTGGATATCAAGATGTTGTCCTTTGGAGATTGGGATTTAGTAGCAACCCAGAGTTGATGTCTCATAGTGGGAACGAACCGGTTTTATGTCAGAATGGACTATGTTGTTTGTATGAAGATAAAGTATGGCCTCCGCAACTTTGGTAACCTAATAAAGGAATGAGATATTGTAAATATGACATGTTCAATACTGTATGCACCAAGGATAACAGATCTGCACCAGGATTCGCAACTAGATAGTCAAGCGCGTCCCCATTTTTCATCCATTTCAAGACCAGGGAAGGGCAGCAGTTATCCTCAACAAAGAATCCCTCCAAAGGT
Source organism: Fomitiporia mediterranea MF3/22 (assembly GCF_000271605.1). Classification (NCBI taxonomy): domain Eukaryota; kingdom Fungi; phylum Basidiomycota; class Agaricomycetes; order Hymenochaetales; family Hymenochaetaceae; genus Fomitiporia; species Fomitiporia mediterranea. The sequence goes on from NW_006760386.1 coordinate 512,998, forward strand.
AAAATGCAATGGTGGTTGAGCTTCGACCATATGTACAGCTCCTTTGCCAGTCTCTATGGACATGCAAGAAACAAATGTTCATCAACAGGTCAATCGAGAATATGTCGATTGGGTGACAACTTACCTTCTGAAACTTTCCATCCTTCATGGCGTGCACACGTAGTTTCTTCACTGCAACTTTAATGTCTGCCCCATCCCCATTCGTTATTATCCCTGTGAAAACATCGCTATATCCTCCATGAGCTTTCTAAGTTGCACTGATCCCATGAACTTTTCCTGAGAGATCCAAGTCGGAGCACCTTTCTAAGAGGATACCTAGGATGTTAGGTTTCGGGTGCTCAGCTTGTTTTTCTAGGTGACGAAGCTCCTTAAAGTCGTGCTCGTTCAAAACCGGCTCTGCTAGCTGGATTCCATGAGAGCTTGTATTTGACATAATGGATTGTGACAGATCAACTAGAGTGTGCTTAGCAGTGGTAGAGAAGGCGTATCACAAAGACACAGAACTACTGTGGAGGACAAGTACACTCAGCACTGCCCTCATGAATCAGAGGCATGGTCACATCAGGGTCCAACATCACAGCAGTTGCTAATAATAATTGTTTGATTTGAAACAGTATGCACAGCAATAGATCAAGTAGAGTGCATGTTATAGCAAGCCTGTTGTGAAAATAAGTTATTAGATGGCTGTTTATGCATTTAAATAAGCAGGTTACCATGGAGAATATTGGAAATGCGAGTAACAGGATTCAAATACAGGGGAAAAGAAAATAAGTAGCACTATATGCGTGTTTGAGCTTAGTAATTACGTAATGCAGCTAAATATAGACCGTGATTCGAATAACATACTGCCGCCATGTTCGAATCTGATTTCTTATATAACTTATGATGCCTTAGGACGGTTTTGAAGCTAGGTTTACCTATTGTTGACCTTACACAACTTCTGTCATGACGTTTGAAAGTACGCTACAGCGATTCCTGGTATTGATTAGAGCGAGTCGCATTTCTGGCTGGTTCTTTGGACCAATTCTCCACGCGATTGGCGTAATTCACTCTCGCGTGTTCCCAAAGACTACTGTAGACATTCTACGATCTGGTTTTCAACTCTTCTGTTTGTCTTTTCCATTATGTATCAGTGAGTCACGTCAAACGTGATTCAGGTATACTTACTTAACAACTAACCTTCCGGATCAGTTGTATTCGGTGTGAATGACGTGTATGATTATCCATCCGATGTACGCAACCCACGCAAACATGAACAGTCATTGGAGGGTGGAATTTTGAACCCCATCTATCGTGATTTTGTACTTTCTTCAGCGCGTGTCGCCTAAGCACTCATTCTCCTGTCGTCTTTTGCCCCTTCGCGATCATCAATGCGAAATTTCCACCAAGCAACCTTAACTACATTCATCCTCTTTCTCGGCTGGCAGTACTCCTCTCCCCCTCTTCGTCTCAAGGAGAGGCCCATACTGGACTCGCTCTCCAACGGCGCCCTTGTTTGGTCATCTTGGGCACTTGGGTACACTTCTTCAGGCTCGGAGCTTTTTGGGGTGAATGCTGGAGAGAGAAGGGTTGGCTTTTGGCATTTTGCACAGCTGGTGTACATGCATTAGGTGCTGCAACTGATGTGGAAGCAGACGTTTCTGCAGGACAGAGGACGATTGCGACGGTATTTGGAGTAAGTTTGGCTGCAGGCTGCTCTGCTGCACTCTAGTCAGTTTCTCCTATCCATACTGCTAATTTATTTACTCAGACTAACTTCACCATCTCTAATTGCCCATTATCGTCCCAGTCTACCCGCATTAACAACTGTTGAATCAATATCGTTTGTAGGAGTCTACAGTTTTGTTGGTTCTGCAATTTCACTTGTCCCAGTCTTCATACCGGAGTGGGCGCACTAGACGTTTAAGACAATCGTCTACGTATCTGTCTTCGGGGCGACAGGATGGATTGGTGAAAGAGGTGTCAGTATCTTGAAGAGCAGGAGAGCAGGATGAATGTAGAGTAAACCATGTTTGATATTAATTAATTGTTATTCAATCATCTGAATTACTTCAGACATTCGCACATAGATCGCGAGGTCAGGAACATGAAACCAACAAAAAAAAAGGGAAAATAGAGACACCCATATCGCCAACACAACACTGACTATCTGTTCTTTCTTTTCATACGCGTGTGAAACTGTACGAGTTGTGATATGATGAGAAGTAGGGGATAAAGAGAACAACCATCCGAAATATTCCACCACCTTTCTACTTTCTCGACGAGCAAAAACCATCCCGCTAATGAAAAGTTCAGAACCGCCTTCGTTCAGCACAGGTCTTGACTACCTGGTCTTCACAAGACCGATACGGACCTACCAACCCTTCATACAACTTTGTAATTTCCGGATTCGGAGTTGCTACCAACCGCATATTATCTGCAATATGACCTTTCAAGTCGTCAAAAGAGCCCTGTCCGCCATTTCGCGTTCGCACCCATGCATATAAAGCAAGCACTGCACCACCGTGGCCCGCAGCCTCCTTCGTTCCAGATACGTAAGCAGGTAATCCGAAGATATCTGCTGCGAGCTGACGGATCGTTGGATTTGCAGATGAGCCGCCTGTGAGAATCAGTCGTCTTAGATGTGGCGCGTCGGGTGGGAGAACGGCTTCGACGCGGGACTTTACAGACAGGAATTGAGACTCGATGATTGCGCGTGGGTGAGCAACTTCTGGTATCGATTGAACAGGTTGTGTATCCTTAAAGTAGAAATTACCATGTACGCAGTCTGGGATAATCTCAACGAGAGGGAAATATAACCCTGCATGTCCATTATTTCCCGGAGGTGTCGTCTCGACGGCAGAGTTGAACTTCTCCCAGGAACCATCGGCGTGGGTGTCACGAACTTGTTCACGTGCAAGCCCGCCATTTTTATAACAGAGCATAGCAATCGACCTGTCCTCGTCAGCTGGATGAGCAAGGAGGTGTGACGTCGTGAATCGCGCAGGGGCAAGTTTGGAGGGAGGGATGTCAAGGAGGAAGGTAGTAGAAGTCCCAAGGGAAAGAATTGCATCACCGGACTCGGAGAAGGATGCTACAGTCGCAGGGTTGTCACCTGTGAACGGTGCAATTTGGCAGTCTATACATAGGAAAGAGAGATAAGAGCAAGTCTAAGGATCTGCTTGGTACTCGAATTACCTGGACTGAAACCCCATCGCTTCACCCAATATGGAGAGACTCTCCCAACAAACGAACCACCATTTACAGGCTCCGGACCAAGCTTCGCTCGAAGCTCAGGTCCTCCGCATATCTCAAGAAGCCTGTCATCCCACTTGTGGGTGAACACGTTCATCAAGTTCATTCCGCTTGCATCAGCGGCGTCAATGGGTGCGAATTCGCCGAGGAAAAGCGAAGGGATGAACGATGACACGAGGGATATACGAGAAGTAGCGACGTAAGCGTCTGGCTTCCTCTTCCGTATCTAATTCGGGTAAAAAAGAAAGATGACCCTAAGTAAAACCAGAGTTCAGCTTTTCGCGAAGATTCGAATCTTTACCTTCATTATCTGAGTTCCGGTGAACCGTTCGTATGCTCGACTTCCAGATAAATCAGCCAAAGCCTGTTTCCCACCCACGGCTTCCTCGAGTTCTCTGCATTCCTTCGTGGTCGAAGAGTCCTGCCAGATTGGCGACTGCTCGATTGAGAATGCCCTCGGAACCAGTTGTTCCGTGAGCGACTTCTCAGCGTCGAGAGCGGATAGGAGGGCCGCAGCATCATGCGACCAGTAGACTGACCCGTGTTGCTGCGTAATTGTTAAGCCGCAAATCTCCACGATCGTTTATTCAGACTGAAATTTGGAAACACTCACTTGTCCTGCGCCTGAGACACCTCTGATGCGGCCGACCTCGACGTGCTCGTCGTGCATCCTTTCGAGCAGAAGGTCCATAGCAGCTACCCATAGTGCGACGGGCGACGTTACCTCACCTGCTTCCATCCCTTGAATGGCACCACCCTTCGTGCCAAACTGCGGTAAGTCGCGGTCGAAGTTAACGGAGGTCTCATGGACAACGTGACCCTTTTCTGAGATGACTATAGCTTTCAACTGCTGCGTCGAGAGGTCAAGACCAAGGAAAAGCGGAGAGGAGCTCATTTCTGCTGAAGTGACACGACCGTTGGCTATCGTTGCCTCCGCCGTTTTGCAAGAGTGTGGGTGTGAAACAGTGGGTAACTGTTGAGCTCGGACCTTGAGAGCTTGCAAGCTTGTTTATAACGGATGCATTTCACTGTATTGACCATTTCCCGGCAGTGCGAATAGAATCGGAATGGCCGGTCCACTGATCCCGGAGCTCAGGATCCGGACAAACTTCGGGACGATAAGATGGAGCCCAGACCTCAACTTGAATTAAAAGCGGCTGAGACCGGAAAGTTCTGGGAGGCAAATATCCTCGAGGATAATGAAGTCGAGAAGACATATAGCAAGGTTAATAAGTGTGCTTGATTAATGCTCAAGGCGGAGGACTCGCGGATCGTCATAGTTAACCCGAGAGTTGACAAGAATAGCCGTCCATGAGAGGTAAGATATTGTGCCATGTCAGATCTGTACTTTTGAGGTTAAGTTCTTCCGACTGCTGCGACGAGTACTTTGTACTATATTGTAGAATTACAGAGTTCATGCGCTGCATTTGAACATAAAGTCGCGAGCCAACTTTATTATTGAAACAAGAACGGGCTTCACGTGCACGTTTTGAGCCTTTAAGCCAAGCCAGGTGTCTAGCGGGTTAAACAACTTCACGTAAGAAAATAGGCTGACCGCAATGCGCAAGGTTGAGTAAAGCGCCTGCACTGCTGGTTGTTGTAAGAGTAAGACCGCAGGTGCCGTTATCCAATTTATTAGCCCGTCAGGACTCAGGATGCGGCCGTAGCCGTGAGAAAGAGCTGCCAAAAACACGCTCTCCCCAACGTACTTACAATGCTGGGGCGGAATGCAGCGTCCGCACCTCCGCTGCTTTTTAACCTCTTCGTCTTTAGTCGCCGTAGTCGCTCTCGGAAGTGGCAAAAATGGCATCCTACGACCATGCCAGGGTTTCCCACTTCATTGGTACGTCCTGACTGTCCATTTTTTCGACCTCGGACGCGCTGATCGTCGTCGCGTACGACGCGTACAGGTGGTAATTCTCTCGACAAGGCCTCGGCGGGCCAAGTTACCAACTTCGTCAAATCTCATGGCGGCCATACCGTCATTACGAAAGTGTGTTTCATATTTACTTTTAGCTCGTTCAAGACCGAGCTAACTTTGATTTGCAGGTTTTAATTGCTAACAATGGTGAGCAAGTCTTCCAATGAATTTTCTTCCGGAGTGGCTCCTCTCGACGTGAGGAGGTCCCGTAAAAATTGTTTCACTTCGGCTTTTGCTGTCTTATCTCATAACCCTTGCAAAACGATGGTGGTGTCCGGTGGATCGACCACCCGCGCCCTTGACGAAATTAAAGCGTTATGTACTGACAAGTTCTTCAGGTATTGCTGCTGTCAAGGAAATTCGTTCTATTCGCCAATGGAGCTACGAAACGTTTGGCACAGAGCGAGCCGTGGAGTTTACCGTCATGGCGACTCCAGAGGATCTGAAGGTCAATGCCGAGTACATTCGCATGGCTGATCGCTATGTCGAAGTGCCTGGGGGGACGAACAACCATAACTATGCAAACGTCGAGCTCATCGTTGACATTGCAGAACGCGCTGGAGTGCATGCTGTATGGGCAGGCTGGGGTCATGCTTCTGAAAATCCCCGCCTTCCAGAAAGTCTTGCTGCGAGCAAGAGCAAAATCGTTTTTATTGGCCCTCCTGGTAGTGCAATGCGCAGCTTGGGCGATAAAATTTCCTCAACTATCGTTGCACAGAGTGCAGAAGTCCCTACCATGGCTTGGTCTGGAACTGGGATCTCCGAAACTTGTTTATCGGAACAAGGGTTTGTGACAGTGCCTGACAAGGCTTACAAGGACGCATGCGCCTTCTCTGTCGAGGAAGGTCTTGCCAAGGCCGAAGCAATTGGATGGCCTGTCATGATCAAGGCCAGTGAGGGTGGCGGCGGTAAAGGTATACGCAAGGTCGAAAAAGCTGCCGACTTCAATAACGCATTCCTTGCTGTCGCCGGAGAAGTCCCAGGTGACTGAATGGTCTGTATCACAATTCTACTTCACTAACATTCATCAAGGCTCGCCGATTTTCATTATGAAGCTGGCCGGTCAAGCACGTCATCTAGAAGTACAGCTTCTTGCTGATCAGTACGGGAACGCAATTTCTCTTTTCGGCCGTGACTGCTCGGTTCAGCGGCGACATCAGAAGATTATTGAAGAAGCACCGGTGACCATCGCAAAAGAACAGACATTCGGTGAAATGGAGCGCGCTGCGGTTCGTCTTGCAAAGCTTGTCGGTTATGTCAGTGCAGGCACCGTCGAGTATCTGTACAGTCATGGGGACGATACGTTCTACTTCCTGGAACTCAATCCACGTCTGCAAGTCGAGCATCCCACCACAGAAATGGTGACTGGCGTGAATCTTCCTGCAGCACAGTTGCAGGTCGCTATGGGCATCCCGCTTCACCGCATACGCGATATCCGTACGCTTTATGGAGTTCCACCGCACTCAGGTTCCGAAATAGATTTCGACATGGTCGATCCACAGGCGAACGCTGCCCAGAGGAAGCCCAAACCGAAAGGACATGTTGTCGCTGTACGTATCACTGCAGAGAACCCCGATGCCGGATTCAAACCTTCAAGCGGTGCATTGCAAGAATTGAACTTCCGTTCTAATACGAACGTCTGGGGTTACTTCAGTGTTGGCTCCGCCGGTGGTCTACATGAGTTTGCTGACAGTCAATTTGGACATATCTTCGCGTATGGTGCAGACCGTGGGGAGAGCCGTAAGAATATGGTTGTTGCATTGAAAGAGCTGAGCATTCGAGGTGACTTCCGCACTACGGTCGAATATCTTATAAAGCTTCTGGAGACACGCGCATTCGAGGAGAATACGATTACCACGGGCTGGCTTGACTCTCTCATCAGTAACAAGCTGACTGCGGAACGACCTGACAATGTCCTCTCTGTCATATGCGGTGCAGTTACGAAGGCCTATCTTGCCTCTGAAGCTTGCTGGGCGGAGTACCGCCGCATCCTTGATAAGGGCCAAGTTCCGGCGAAAGACGTGCTTAAGACGGTATTCTCGGTCGATTTCATCTATGAGAACGTAAAGTATCTGTTTACCGCGACGCGCTCCTCAGCCAGTGTTTGGACCTTGTACATCAATGGCGGCCGCACGATGGTCGGTGCACGGCCGCTAGCGGGCGGAGGCTTACTTGTCTCATTGGATGGGAAAAGCCATTCTGTATACTGGAGAGAAGAAGTCGGCGCCATCCGATTGATGATCGACTCGAAAACTTGTTTGATTGAGCAAGAAAATGATCCGACTCAGCTTCGTAGCCCAAGTCCAGGTAAACTTGTCAGATTCTTAGTTGAAAGCGGCGATCACGTCAATGCTGGTGAACCTTATGCCGAAATTGAGGTATGACATTATTGATTGTGCGCGTTCCGGTAGCTCAACTATTGTTTTCTATCAAGGTCATGAAAATGTATATGCCGCTTGTTACGACTGAAGACGGCATTGTGCAGTTTGTTAAGCAACCAGGCGTATCTCTCGAACCGGGTGATATTCTCGGTATCCTAAGCCTAGACGACCCTGCTCGAGTCAATCATGCGAAGCCCTTCGGTGGTCTCTTGCCTCCGATGGGCCTACCCACGGTGGATGGAAACAAGTCCCATCAGCGATTCGCCTTCAATCTCGATATTCTTATTAACATTCTCGATGGATATGACAATCAAGCAATCATGGCTTCCACTCTCAAGGACCTTATTGCCGTACTACGTGACCACGAACTTCCGTTTTCGGAGGCTTCGTCCATTCTTTCAACTCTTTCTGGTCGTATGCCAGCGAAACTCGAGGAGAGTGTGCGTTCCTCCTTGAATAGCGCACACAAGAGTGCCACGCTTGAGTTTCCAGCGGCCCGGATCCGCAAACAACTTGACCAGTTTATTACTTCCGAAGTCCGAGCTCCAGAACGTCCCATGATCCGTACACAACTCAGTGTGCTGTATGATATCACGGAGCGTTATCGGTCAGGTCTGAAACAGCACGAGATCGACACGTTAGCTGGTTTACTCGAGCGGTATGAAGAAACAGAGAAGCTCTTCGGCGGAAGCATTGAGGCGCGAGTGCTAAGCCTGCGTGATCAGTTCAAGGATGACCTAGACAAGGTTGCTGCACTGGTGCTGAGCCATTTGAAGGCCCAGAGCAAGGCAAAGCTCGTCTTAGCTATTTTGGATGAAGTGAAGAGCGGACCGAACATCTCGAATCCAGAGAGCAGGCTTCACAAGGTGTTACAAGGACTCGCCGCTCTTGAAGCCAAGTACGTATCGTATTTTCAATCGAGTATCTTTTCTCATCTAGTCCTCCAGGTCATCGACAGCCGTGTCATTGAAGGCACGTGAGGTACTGATCACTGGTCAGATGCCATCGTATGAAGAGAGGGCTGTCCAGATGGAGGCCGTGCTCAAACAGTCCGTCTCAACCACGTACTACGGAGAGCAAGGCTATGACCATAGGTTTGTGGATTTCATTTATGTGAATTCAAGTCAAAGCTCATTCATCACCAGAAATCCCCACCCCGAAGTCCTGAAAGAATTGACTGATTCTCGTCACTCTGTCTATGATGTACTGCCGAAGTTCTTCAATCATGAGGATCCTTGGATTGCTCTCGGTGAGTCATGCTAAGCAATTTAGTCAGTCCTCATACTTAACCCGGGAAACAGCGGCACTCGAAGTGTATGTCAGACGAGCATATAAGGCATACACTCTTCTCTCGGTTGACTATGAGGAGGGTGATGGTTTGGACGATGGCGAAGCACCTCACGCCGTTACATGGCGTTTCAAGCTCGGCCAGTCTTATACCGCCCCCACGACGCCTACTTTGTATGTCGTTCTTAATTACAGTCTTGGTAGGGAATGAGGCGACTGATTCAAATATAGGTCTAAAACAAACCAACGTCAAGGTTCCGTCAGTGATCTCACTTATATGGTTGACCGCTTCAATGCACAACCGGAACGTGTAGGGGCCATGACCTCTTTCCCGAACTTCGCTACCTTGGAGAAAGGGTTTGAGAGTGCTACAGAGCTATTGCCGGGATTCAACGCCTTAGATTTCGCTCGTCGCTATGGCGGGGATGTACAACCGCCGAATGTCCTGAACATTGCACTGCGCGTCTTCGAAGAAGAGGACGACATGTCTGAAAGTGTATGGGCAGAGAAGATCATTGCACTCGTTAATGAACGTCGCAAGGCGCTTACCGATCACGGAGTCCGCCGAGTGTCTATTATGATCTGCAGGAAAGGGCTGTACCCGTTGTACTTCACTCTGCGTGACATGGGTGAGGCCTGGGGAGAAGAGCAGGCTATCCGTAATATTGAGCCTGCATTGGCCTATCAACTTGAGCTCAGCAGACTCAAGAATTATAATTTGACACCAGTCTTCGTCGAGAACAAGTCGATGATCCACATCTACCATGGCGTTGCTCATGAAAATCAGCTCGACAGTCGATTCTTCATCCGTGCACTTATTCGACCTGGACGCATCACTGGCAGCATTAACACAGCAGAGTACCTTATTTCCGAAACTGATCGGCTGGTCACCTCCATCCTTGACGCACTTGAGGTCGTTAGCGCAAGGTACCGTAACGCGGATTGCAACCACATTTCGATGAACTTCATCTACAACCTCGGTGTAACATTCGAGGAAGTGCTTCAGGCTGTTTCAGGCTTTATTGAGCGACATGGAAAGCGCTTGTGGCGTCTCCACGTTACAGGCTCAGAGATTCGTATTGCACTCGAAGACAACGAAGGAAACGTTACACCGATCCGTTGCGTCATTGAAAATGTATCAGGTTTCATCGTAAACTTCAATGCGTACCAGGAAATCACGACGGATAAGGGTACTGTTGTGCTCAAATCTATTGGTGAAAAAGGTCCTCTCCATTTACAACCCGTCAACCAGCCATTGTCGACCAAGGAATCACTGCAGCCGAAGCGTTATCAAGCACACTTGGTCGGAACGACGTATGTTTATGACTTCCCCGACCTCTTCTCTAAGGCCCTTCAGAACAACTGGGTTCATCAACGAAGCTTGAACCCGAACCTGGTGATGCCGAAGGTGGTGTTTGAGTCGAAGGAGCTCATTCTAGATGAGCATGACCAACTTGTTGAGCTCGATCGTGCACCTGGTAACAACATTTGTGGCATGGTTGGTTGGGTCTTCACCATGCGCACTCCGGAGTATCCAAATGGACGCCAAGTTGTAGCTATTGCGAACGATATCACATACAAGATCGGATCTTTCGGTCCTCAGGAAGACCAATTCTTCTATCTCGCTTCGCAATATGCGCGCGAACGGGGTCTCCCTCGTATTTACTTGTCGGCTAACTCTGGTGCAAGGATTGGACTAGCAGAAGAAGTCATGAACCTGTTCTCTTGTGCATGGAATGTCCCTGGAAAACCAGAGAAGGGAATCAAGTACCTATACCTCACTCCAGATGACTTCATCAAGCTGCGGAGCAAGTGCGATGGATCCGTGCTCACCGAAGAGATTGAGGACGATGGTGAACGTAGATACAAGATCACGGATATTATCGGTCTTCAAGACGGCCTTGGTGTGGAGTGTTTGCGTGGCTCTGGTCTTATTGCTGGTGAGACCTCGCGCGCATACGAGGATGTCTTCACTATTACCTTGGTCACTGCTCGTTCCGTTGGTATCGGTGCATACCTTGTGCGCCTCGGCCAGAGGGCTATCCAGGTCGAAGGTCAGCCCATCATCCTGACCGGTGCTTCAGCACTGAACAAGGTTCTCGGACGAGAGGTATATACTTCCAACTTGCAACTTGGTGGCACGCAGATCATGCACAAGAATGGTGTCTCCCACCTTACTGCCGGGAGTGATCTTGAGGGAGCAACGCACATCCTTCAATGGCTTTCGTACATTCCAGACGTAAAGGGTAACATTCCGCCCACTCTTGCGTCGGTCGATCCTTGGGACCGTGATATCGATTACACTCCACCGAAAGGCGCATATGATCCTCGCTGGTTCATTGAAGGCAAGACCGACGAAACGACGTCTGAATGGCTCAGCGGCTTCTTCGACCGCGGCTCCTTCCAAGAGACCCTGAGCGGATGGGCGCAAACGGTGGTTGTCGGCCGAGCAAGACTCGGAGGCCTGCCCATGGGTGTAATTGCAGTTGAAACACGCACAATTGAGCGAGTTGTTCCTGCAGACCCTGCCAACCCATCGTCTTTCGAGCAGCGTATCATGGAAGCAGGTCAGGTCTGGTATCCTAATTCTGCCTATAAGACCGCCCAAGCGATCTTTGACTTCAATCGTGAGGGTCTTCCGCTTATCATATTTGCGAACTGGCGTGGATTCTCTGGTGGCCAGCAAGACATGTACGATGAAGTTCTTAAGCAGGGTGCGAAGATCGTGGATGGCCTTGTGAGCTACCGCCAGCCCGTCTTCGTCTACATCGTTCCGAACGGAGAGCTGCGCGGTGGCGCTTGGGTGGTGCTTGATCCGTCAATTAATTCGGAGCACATGGAAATGTACGCGGATGTCGATTCTAGAGCTGGTGTCTTGGAACCTGAGGGCGTTATCGAAATTAAGATGCGTAAAGACAAGATTGCACGCCTGATGGAGCGACTTGACGATACTTATGCTTCCCTCAAGCGAGACAGCGTCGATACTGAGAAGACCCCGGAACAGCGTGCTGAAGCTACCGAGCAGTTAGCAAGACGTGAGAAACTGTTACAACCCACGTACAAGCAGATTGCTCTTCTATACGCTGACTTGCATGAGTAAGTGGAGTTCGACTATAATCTGCTGACTGTATTATTGACCTATTGTCTTTTAGTCATGCTGGACGCATGGAAGCAAAGGGCTGTGCGACACGTTGTGTCTGGAAGGATGCACGCCGCCGCTTCTATTGGTCGCTTCGTGCTCGTCTTGCACGCTCAAGGCTTCTCGCTCAGTTCGCCGAAGCGAACCCAGAGTCGTCGCCTGAATATCGAGCCCAGGTTCTTACGCAGCTCGCCCCACCTGACGCGACCGACATGCGCCAAACGGCTGAAACGCTCGAACGACTCGACATTACTCCGACACTATCGTCATTCCGAAGCGCGCGTGTGGTCGAGGCATTACGCCGTGCTGTACGACTTGACAGGAAGGCGACCTTCAACGGTCTCACTGAGTTAATGCGGGAGCTGTCCGACGAGGACAAGTCCGCATTGTTGAGTGCTCTTCAATCTGCTTGAGCTCTGTATCGTCTTTTTTCTCCTTGTTCCAGTGTACTGAACTCCGTATAATTTCTACAAAACGGGCGTTCTACAAACTCGCCTTATCACTGTTGTTCTAACGACCTTTCTTCGGCATACGAACATTATCACTTTCTTTTCGCATTAGATGACGCATTGATGTTCCAGTAGCAGTCAAAATGAAAGATTTTCTTGGTGATTTACGTGCGAAGTGAAGAGTTGAAGCGGAGTTGACACGTGAGCTTCGGAGTTTAAAATCAGCAACGCGTCTGAATTACTCTTCGCCTCGTGAAATTCAATCTCTGCACTGAACCTCTGCCACCTCCACCCAACCTCGAGCGCCGAAAGTGGTCGTGGACAGGCCGCTAGTAGGATATACAGGCGTTGGTAATCTGCTTGTTAGATGTCTGCTTCTTACCGTTTTTACCTTCCTTAGGTGTCGACAGTCCCTGCTGCAGCAGGCACGGGATAGTTGCGGTGCAAGACGCCGCTCAGGTATGTCTGATCCGCATCAACGGGTCTGACGACTCACTGTATGCGTTATCCTCACCTATTACTAAATAGCGGGAGCAGTTCACGTTCGCCAGACTGGATGCCACCTCTGTAGTCGCAAGTGGACTCTGTAGAAATGCTCGGTGTCATACACTCTGCCGCCTCAGACTTCTCTGCTTTCTGCTATCCTCGGTCTCTTTTCTCTCCTGTCATCTGCAATGAAGTCCATGAGACGTCCATTGAAGAGCGCTACTGCCCGAAACAACACATACATGAGTGCGATGATCGGGAGTGGGAGGAGCTCCTTGCTGAGGGACTTCAGCTCTTCGATGAGTCTGAGGCTGATGTATTCCCTCCATCGGACCAGCTGTTCAGTGACATACACGACGAAACCGAAGATTTGAAGACACTGAAGACACACGAGGACGAAGAGATGCAAAAGTCTACACCTGATGCTCCTCCACCGACTCCAGAATCTACTCTGTCAACTCCGTCGCTCATTGGTGGTAATGGCCGGGAAGACAGCATTTCCTCAATCGGCGATGAATCCGAACCTGATTCTGACTACGATGGTGAAGGGAGCGCAAAGAAAGCTATGATTGTTGCCAAACTGTCTGTCTCTAGGAACAAGCGAAAGCGAGGGAAAGGATCGAAGCCGTTTAGCCCTCGCAAGCGCCTCTGTCGCACGGACTCCACGAACTCAGATTCTACAATTTCGTCAATCGCATCTGTCAGCAGCAACACGTCAAGTGCAACTGCGTTACTTCTGCAGAGTATGATGAAGTCTGAAAATCCTTGGAAGTGCCCTCATTGCCCCTGGATCCAGCACACTCAGCGTCTTCCAGATTTCCTCCGTCATCAGCGCTCGCACTTCGTCTCTCAATCGGATTGGCCTTGCCCCAACCCTAAATGCGGCAAAGGATTCGCTAGAAAGGACTCTTTGAAAAGACACCTCGACAACAAGGCTACGGGCTGCAAACGTCCTCCCGGATATACAGTCTGCTAGGTTCACTCTATCTAGCGTTGTCGAACCAGCATATACCCAGAAGACCCTGGATTCTTCGTGCCGCTCCTTTAATACCTGGTGGATGGAATGTCTCTTCTCTTTTCTCGTCTTCTGTTTCTCGCCGCGATGGGTGACTATACAACGCTGTCAGACTAAAATTCTCAACTCTTCGCGGTGCGCTATGCACTATCCTTGCCGTCTAATCACTCGCTTCGATTCGACTCGTGACGATCATTCAAAGGATTTCTTCAGGAAGAAATTATATCCATATCACCGTCATTTCATCCCTTGCATTCATTCTTATTTCATAACGACTTCGATAATTGCTTGAATTCTACACATTCGGCTTGCTCGATGCAGCCTCGTAATCGTATCTTAGACCTCACTAGTCGCGACTGATGCCTACCCTTCGTCTTTTTCATTTCTGAATTCTCCGTCTTCTCGTACTCTCCGACTCTGTATTTCTGCGATACCTGGATGTATTCTTCTCGAACATGTAGCGATGCCTCTGTTGTACCTGTACTGTATTACTGTCTGCTCGCATTGCCCGTAATGGACGAATGTCTTATTCGGATCTTTGCTCGCTGCCTTCGATTTCTTACTATATTGTCGATAATCTGCGTGTCATAGATTCGAGTGGTGTTCAAAAAACTTGCACGGCAGGTGAATGCAATAGCCAGACATGCGCTGAAGTGATTTTCTCGGAATATGCTCGTCGAGAACTAAGACATAAAACACTCGGGCGTGCATGTTGGCCAATAGCATTCAAGTGTGTTGCACGACTTGCGGCTCAGTAAAGGTCAAAACTTGATTTTTGCAGGTATCAAGTTCATGAAATGGGGCATGGAATGATACAACGTGTCTACAATAGAATCAAGCAGCCGAGTACTCTAGTTTAGCTGTAAGACAAGATGTCAGAAAAATGGGACGAGAAACAGTTTTAAATGCTACGTACTTTCGTGTTTCTTCGCCTCTCCAACCTTCCGCGCAGCTTTAGTAAGGTCTTCTTGGGTGATAAACTCACTGTCGCAAAAAATTAGTTATCATGTCCCAATAGGCACTCAAGCCACGAAGAAAAGACAACTAACCGGTCCTCACGAATAGCAAACATCCCAGCCTCAGTAACCACATTCCTCAAATCTGCACCATTAAACCCATCCGAGAGTTTCACGATCGCTTCGTAATCGATGTCCTTGCCCTTGTTCACAGGTCCAGCATGGATTTTGAGAATCTCGAGTCGACCTTGTTCGTTTGGTAGGGGAATCTCGATCTTTCTGTCTAGTCGGCCTGGACGGAGGAGGGCCGGGTCGAGGGTGTCTGGACGGTTGGTTGCCATTATGAGTTTTGTTTTACCGAGTGTGTCGAAGCCGTCCATTTGGTTTAGGAGCTACGATCGCAGTTTCGGATTAAATGAAGGTCTGAGAGTACTGAAAGCGTTGAACAACGCACCTCCATAAGCGTCCTCTGAATCTCCCGATCCGCACTCGTCCCCTCAGAGAACCTCCTCCCACCAATCGCATCAATCTCATCCATAAAGATAATACACGGCTCATTCTCTCGTGCGTATCCAAACATCTCTCTCACGACACGTGCGGATTCTCCGATGTATTTGTCGACGATGGCGGATGAGACGACTTTGAGGAATTTGGTGTCGAGGGTTGCGGCTACTGCGCGTGCGAGGAGGGTTTTGCCTGTTCCTGGGGGACCGTAGAGGAGGACGCCTTTGGGGGGTTGGATACCGACGCGAAGGAAGAGTTCGGGGTTCATTAGGGGGAGTTCGATGACCTAGGTGAGATGATTATTAGCAAGCATATACAACGGGTGAAGATTGGCATTAGACGTACCTCACGAAGTTCCCGGACTTGTTCGCCCAGCCCTCCAATCCCGGCGAAAGTTACCCCTCCTGGGTCTTCAAGCGACATCTTGTATACTAACGGATCGACCTCGCGAGGTAGGATACGCATGATGGTTAACGTGGTCATGTCTAAGCTGACACGCGTCCCGTTCTTCAGCTTTGCGGCGGGTAATGCGGGTCTGTATGAGACGACGTATCGTGGGCCTGAAGAGGCTTTGACAATAACTACATCACCAAGAAACTATTGTAAGGTACGGTATTAGCAATGGAAAAGAGTATTAAGCATACATCGTTCATCATCCAGCTGCTTCATCACTTCTCCAATAATCTGGCCAACGGACTGTACGGCTTTGATATCATCCTCCGTCTTCTCAAAGTCCTTCTCCAGGTCCTTAAGGGAGAATCGTACTGAACCACAAATCAATACGTTCAGTTACATCTACGTGCCTCAAACTAGTATGAGAAAGAGAGTCTCACAGTTTTTAAGACTCTGACTACTCATTTCGTGCTCTCGCATTTTCTAAACGGCTACAGTTAGTCGAGTGGATTGTGGAATGATCGCCACGGGTGCTCACATTGCGATAGCCCGTCAGAGCGTCTTTCCTCCTCTGATCCATCTCTCCAGAAGATGTAGACGCTTGATTATCCATCTTGTATAATAGTGAAGGTCGAGTGGTGAGATGGCAGGAAGGTAAGGAGAGGCTGCAAGGTAAGGACGGTGGACGCGGTGCTCACGCTGTAGGGACGCGTCAGTGTTGTTGACCCTTGTTGTTGTAGTGGCCAGGTTTGGTATCGTCGATCACGGCATTGCCACCAGTCAAGACACTAAATCTTGTCAAACGCGTTGTTACTCAACGCCAAGTTGAGGCTTCAATATGTCGAACATCCTACAACCACTAGTCTATTACATCAAAAACGAGTTCATCGAGACTGTTAGTACTTCTCTCATATCATCTTTGTCTGCCATCTGATATGAGCAGGACACAGGAAACAAAGTCTCTCGAAGAGCAACAATCGCAGGTCCGCAAAACATAATCCTCGGAGGAAAGACTATCATCTCCAGTGGTGCTATTATCCGCGGTGACCTGAGACGAACGGGTCCAGGTCATACGGTTGTCATACAGCTTGGGAGGTATTGTGTTATTGGGGAGAATTGTGTTGTTAGGTGAGTCTTCTTCACTTTACATACCGCAAAGCATAGTTTAATCGGAGTAAATGGATGATAATTGATTAATTAATTAATTAATTAATTCGTAGACCTCCCTACAAGACCTACCGTGGACAATTCAATTACTATCCTATGAAGATTGGTGACCATGTACATATCGGCGCTGGTAGTATCGTTGAAGCAGCCTCGATAGGAAGCCACGTCGAGATTGGGAAGAACTGCATCATCGTGCGTCTTCTCCTTCATCCTCTACCCACAATAACACCTTCACTTACAACATCTATACAACGTCTATGTCCTCCGTTTGGCATAATGCAGAGTAAATTCGTCATCATCAAAGACTGCGCAAAGATCGCAGACAACACAGTCCTCATGCCAGGCTGCGTCGTACCCGCCCTCGCTCACTTTTCTGGTGCACCGGGTCAGTTTGTCGAGGATTTACCGGAATCGACGCAGGAGGTTATTGAGGCGGAGACAAAATCTTATTATGATCGGTTCCAGCCGCTGGAAGGATGACACAGCTTCGTTAATCTGTCATTTTCTCGTTTCCATACCCTTGAGATTTATACCTTGTTCCTTCAGCAAAATTATGGTTGTATAATACAATAAATAACGTATGTAGCTTTACCTCGATGTCTAAAACGTGTGCAAACAGCGTAGATGAGTTAACCTGGCTGATTTCAGTAAATACTTGAGTCTGTATAAAGAAAGCATCTTCGGGAACCACAACTATGTATCTCAGAATATGGTCGTCATGGTTATCAAGAAGAATTCGTCGTGCAAGCTTCCATCCCGTGTTTATATGTAAAACCCAACACTATCGACCAGTCATAAACAAACCCTCTAGAATCCATATCTTATCTTCCTATCCTAACATCACCAACATGTCCTCAACAAATCCAGACCCAACCAACCCAACCCAAAAACCCAAATTCAACGACGAGCTCGGCCTCTACCTCGCCCTCCGCGAAGCGAAAATAAGTGAAGCCGAGGGTGGGATACCAATCGGTGCCGTCCTAATCACCCAAGGAGCCCTAAATTCAAGTGGTAAAGAATACGAAGACCATGAAATCTGTTGTGTAGGGCATAATTGTCGAATTCAACAAGATAGTGCTATTTTGCATGCGGAGATTGCTGTGCTTGAGGGGGCGGGGAGGAGGAGTGCGGAGTTGTATAGGCGGTGTACCATGGTGTGTATATTTCACATTGATATTGATTTGTTTGGAGTGGGTTACTGAATTCAAGCTGAGTTTTCTTGTAGTATACAACTTTAAGGTAGGTTCATGCTCATTCTTAGAGTCATCCCATGAATTAATAATATTATATTATAAAGTCCTTGCGACATGTGTACCGGCGCCATCCTCCTCTACCGTATCCCCCGCGTCGTCATCGGGGAGAACACGAATTTCCTTGGTGGAGAAGCTTACCTCAAATCCCGAGGCGTGGAAGTCGTTGTTATGGATAATAAGGAATGTAAGAAGTTGATGGCGAAGTTTATAAGAGAACATCCTGAGGTGCGTTTAATTTACTTCGATTGAGTGTTCGTTTTAGGAATGAGGTGGACTGATGTTTTGATAGGAGTGGAATGAGGACATTGGCGAACTATGATTTTGAACAAGCTAGGATACAAGTTGAGGAACCTGTAGAATCACAAACGTAAACAGAAGTATTCTGAACGTCACTTACATGCGTACTTACGCATCTCGATTGTCAGCGTTGCTGTGGCTCCGATCGGCTGTCATAAAATAAAGGTGCAGACTATTTTTAGGACATCATAATGATCATAATGTCATATCAATTTGATATCCAATTGATTTTCGGGAGAAATTCTTGATTTGTGGTCAACGCAACGTGCAACGGGACCTTGATCCAGTTCGGTAAGAGCGCGCTGAGATGAAGCTGCGAGGACGATTGGTTCCATGTACTTGAATTTGAAAATCCGTTGAGGCACGGATGCTAGAGTAGACTCTAGAATGATGCATCAGAAGACAGGTCGCACTTTGAAGTCTTCTGAGAGCATGTTTCCGCGCAGGATGCACAAATGGTGTACATTTACAGCCGCGGCAAGCATTATTAACGAGACGACGGAGCTCCGTCGCATCGAAAAAAACATTGCAGATGCAAATTAAAAAATTGTATTTCCGGATTGCAGTGCTATATTCCGGCAAGCCGGGATCGGCACGGAAATTAGAAGCAACCGTGAATGATGTGTATGATCTACAGATGATTCCGCTGTTCCAGGCTAGGAAAGTGCTAAAAATCTCGGCACGGCGTGGACCTCTCCGCCGCTCATTGAGTTGGTGAGGGGTTGGTCGTTGCTTGGAAAATGTCAGGAGGTGCGGAAATAAACAGATTAACAACAGCGAGGCAGAGGAACGAAAGCCAAGGACAAGAGGAAGGATGCAGGAGGACGGAAGCCGTTAGCTCGATCGCATCTCGGACGATCCATGTGATGGAGGTATGTTGCTCACTGCACACAACGACGTTGAGGGCACACAGCGCATTGAATGCATGAAAATCTGGCTGCGCATTTGTCCGTCTGGACTGGATACGGGAGATACGATGTGGAAAAAGGGGAGGGAACACGGCTGACAGCCGGTCAGCCGAGCGGCGTGGGAAGAGCGACTGAATTGAAAATGAAGGCTTGGCCTGCTGTTCTGTCGTTGCTCTCATTCCATTCCACCTCCTCCACCCCTGTTCTGTTCCCTCCTGCCTGTCTTTTCCGGCTCTTTGCCTCGCAACTCGCTCTTTTGTTGTTGCGTATTCCGCTCTTTATCTCACTCTCCTTACATCCTCTGCGCCAGCTCGCCCCCTCACACGAACTCGTTGACCGCGATTCCACACGGTCATCATGAGATCCCTTATCGCCTTCGCAACCTTATTCACCCTAGCGTCTGCTACAGACCTCAATGCTAGACATGCTCGTCTTGTCAAGCGCCAAGCGCCTCCGTCTTCGTCTACCCCTGCGCCAGCCCCTTCTTCGACTTCGTCGGGGCCAGCAGCGCCAACTGTTTCCAGCGTGACGTCTGGTGTTCCGGGTGCACCGTCTATCACGACCGCTGCTCCTGCCACGTCTATCGTCACTACCCTTGCTCCCACCAACATCCCTCCTATTTCCAATATCACCTCAGGAGCTATCTCAGAGTCTACTATCGCTCTCAGCTCGACGCCCGCAGCTGGACAAAAGCCTTCGATTTCAGGCGCACCAGCTTTGCCGTCGTGTACGTTTTTCTCAAACCTTATTTGTTCTTCGGTTGCCGGATCATTTACATCACTTTCCCGACAGATACCATCGTTCCTTCACAATGGCCGGCGATGGACAAGATGCCCGATCCTAGTAAATATTTTTAGTTTACATGTCGTATTTGCAATGCTTAGTATTTTTCTCAGGTTCTCCTGAGGTCCAGGAGTGGATGAAGGAGCTTGAGGGCTTCAACATCCCAAACCTAAGTACGACCGACGGTACTTGCGCTGGTTCCCCAGAGGCAGCTGCGGACGCTGCCAACCGTGGTTGGTGGACGTGCGGTGGATACACTCGAAGCACAGATATCGTTGCCTGCCCCAATAAGCTTACCTGGGGAATGAGCTTCGATGACGGTCCCGGATTCTACAGTGAGCTTCTTTGTCTAATTTTACTCTAATAGGCTCTTACACTTTTATTATTAGCCACGAAGCTTCTTGACTATCTCGACGAGAAGAAGCTCAAGACCACGTTCTTCACTGTTGGCTCGCGTGTCATTGAACGTCCTGATGTCCTCCGTGCCGAGTTCCTGTCTGGCCACGAGATCAGCGTCCACACCTGGTCGCATCCCGACTTGACGAAGCTCACGAACGAGCAGATCGTTGCGGAGCTTGGCTGGACTCGTAAGGCGATTCAGACTGTCCTCGGTGTAACTCCTGTCACTATGCGCCCACCGTACGGAGACATTGACGACCGTGTTCGTGCAATTGCTCTTGCTATGGGCATGGTTCCTATCATCTGGACTCGTGGCCCCCAGAACAACCAGTTTGATACCAATGGTAAATCACTTCACGCTTCACTATGACCAATGTAACTAACCAGACTTGATAGACTGGAAGGTGCCAGGTGGTACCGTCACTGGTCCTCAGTCGCTTCAGGCCTTTGAGGAGATTTTGGGCAATGCTACGCAGATCAACACTGGTTTCATTGTACTTCAGCATGATCTGTATCAACAGTCGGTCGACCTTGCCGTTGGTTACACACTAGACAAGGCAATCACCTTCCAGCCTCAGTTGACTCTTGAGCCCATCGGCACTTGCCAGGGCTGGCCTGCAACGGATCTGTACTTGGAGACGACGACGAACACGACGTTCCCTTACCCTAACTCTCTGATTTCAGGAAACGCAACTACGACTGCCTCTGCTCGAGCAACGGCCGTCAGCGGCAAGAGTGGCGCCGCTCAAGGCTCGGGAGCTCTTGCCAATTTCGCAGGTGTGCCGACGCTGGGCGCGATGCTTGCGGGATTATCGGTATTGATTGGTGGTGTGCTTGTTGCATAAGAAGCATATG
The DNA here is from genome assembly GCF_000271605.1 of Fomitiporia mediterranea MF3/22. NCBI lineage: Eukaryota > Fungi > Basidiomycota > Agaricomycetes > Hymenochaetales > Hymenochaetaceae > Fomitiporia > Fomitiporia mediterranea. The sequence continues at coordinate 534,425 of NW_006760386.1, forward strand.
AAAGGAAATGGAAAAGTTTTTTTTAGATGCTTGGATTTCCCCCTGATTTCTCTTCTCCCAACCAATCATTAACGCGACGACGACTAGCTAGCTACAGGCCATTTTCTTGATAATGGGCATTCCCTGCTCTGATTCCCCCCTTTTTCTCTCGTTCGTGCATGTTCTGAACACCCGCTATTCCCGTCACACTCTACTCTCTACTATCCGATTCCCCTTTCTACTTTTCCTTTTCTATTTCCGTTTCTTGACGAGCTATCGACACAACTTTTAATTCTCTTTCGGTAGCTTTTTTTATTCTGTTGCTAGTCCTTTTTAAATTTCTATGACGGACATGAACCGATAATTTTTGTCTTTGCCACGATGATGTACATCGAGACAGACAGACAGACCTATTCCGATTCATATCATATCATATGAATACATTTACAATTTTTTTCTGCCGGTTGGAGATATATTTTGTCTGCAATATGTGGTATACTGGATGTTAGGATTTATCTACACAAGTAGTGATTTTATATGGTTGGATACATACAAGTAATGAATTGAAGAGGTGAAATGATGAGACGCTGTGTAAATGGAGACGAGCACGCGATTCGCGGCGCATTCGGCAGCCGACTAAACAAGCAACGTAGACCATTTATCACTTGTGCTCTTCTTACTACTTTGCTTCCTTCCTCATCGTCCGTCATGTCCTCGTTGCTCACTGTCGCTCGGGAGAGTACGTCCAGTCCTTCTCTCATATCCTCTAATCTATACTGATGATTATTGTTGATTCTGGTTTTGTATTTCGTGAACGTTGCGTTTGCGTTGTTGCGGGTCCGATCGTCATCACCTCACCTCACTTCACCTACGGTTGCCTCCACCCCTGCTTCATTTCCGTGTGGCTCCCCTCTTTCTACTTCCGTTTGTCACTTGCGTCAACCCGCATTAATGATATGTAGAGTTCCTGGAAGCGATCCGTAATGTTAAGCCTGAGCCACCTGCACGACGGAAAGCGCTTGTTGTGGACGAGCATTCGCAGAGGGTGTTGTATAATGTGTTGAAGAGGAATGATATACTTGAGGAGGGTGTGACTGGTGGGTCTTTCTGTCTTGTGTTCTTTTGTTTGTGAAGTAGGTTGCTAATATTCTCCATGTTTGCTTATATTTAATTGTACGAACTTAACGCTCGCTCGCTCCGCTGTGATGTGATGTGGTGTTGATTATACGTGGACTCGGACATGGACATGGACATGGATTCGCGACGGTAGCGATTTTCGTCAACACGGATCGACTTTACGAGCCGCTACCGGAGCAAGAGGCGATGTACATCCTCATGGCTACAACGCAGAACGTCGAACGTATCGTTAACGAATTCTCGTATGGAAATCGACAGTTCAAGAAGGTGCATTTATTCTTTCTTGACCGTGCGTTTCCTCTTTTTCTATTCTTCCCCTTTTATTATGAGCTCAAACTCATGAATGAACGAATGCATATGTATGGATGAACATGGCTCTCTGGATAACAAACAACAGCACTCCCCGAAGAACTCTTCCAACGACTCACGAACTCACCCGCAATCGACTTCCTCGTATGCGTAACGGAGTTGTTCTTGAACTTTTGGGCTATGGAGGCGTGTGTGTTCTCCATCCAGTCGCCGCAGATGTTTTTCAGCGCGTTCTCTCCTCCGCGTGGACAACAAGCGATTGGACCGATGCGAGAGCGACTTATGGAGGATTTGAAGTTTACTGCTAGACATGTACGTTGCTCCTCCCTCTTATTTAAAAAGTGGCATAATAATTCATTATATGCTTCCTACACATACTCTAGATTGCCAACATCTGCATTACCCTCAACGAATTCCCCTACATCCGTTATTACCAACCCTCACACCACAAGCCTCTCGGTCCACTCATCCCTACACAAGCGTTCCTCCCACCACCGCCAACAGAGGGTTCGCAAAGGTGGCGTACGAACCTTGCGAGAGGGGCTACGGCGCGTGCGTATGAGGATGCTGAGAACGAGTATGTTAGTAGGGCGTTGGCGGTGATGGTACAGGGGTTGTTGGAGGAGTATGAGAGGGGGAACCCGGAGTTTCCTGTGAGTTGCTCAACTGCTTTCCTTCTTCTCTTGTGATCGATTGTGCAATTGGGTTTTGGTTGTCCTTGACTGATTGGATTTTTTTTGGTGGAGAGTAGAAAAAGCAAGGACGACCGAGAGGGACGTTAATTATTACGGACCGCTCGATGGACGCTGTCGCCCCGTTTTTGCATGAGTTCACGTATCAGGCTATGGCGAATGATTTGCTTGATATCGTTGATGGTGTTCAATACTTGTCAGTTCTCTCTCCCCAACCCCTCATTACATTCAACTAAATTTAAGTTATTATTTTTTCGTTTGTTCACCACGCAGACATATACACAAGAACAACGTAGGGATGGAAGAACGCAACGAGGTAGTGTTGAATGACGAAGACCCTGTATGGGTCGACGTACGACACTTGCATATGCGTGAGGCGATTGATAAGCTTATGGGAGACTTTAATGAGTTCTTGAAGGAACATACGTCGTTTACTGGGTGCGTCTCTTACTTAAACTTTTTTTTTCGGGAGAATCGATTACGCGGAAGTTAAGTATGCTTATTTGTGCATTTTTACCGAAATTTGTGGATTAGGGAGGGTCCGGCGAGTATGGAAGCTATGCGGGATATGATTGCGACGTTGCCGCAGTACCAGTCGCAGATGGCGAAGGTACGTGTAGTTCTCGACGTAGAAACAACTTTGACACAGAACTGGGACGATTCTCCTCTCGACTGTTTTTTGTGTAGTTCTCGCTACATTTATCGATTGCGCAAAAATGTATGGATTTGTTTGAGTCGCAGAACTTGCCTGCTCTGGCAACCATCGAGCAGGTTCGTGGATTCTTCCAGAGAGTGATGGATATAATTGACGAGCCTCTGTATTCTAGAATTGTGCGACTGGTCTCACCGCTGAGGGGAAGACACCTAAAACGCTCGTTGAAGAGATGGTTCCTGTACTGGATAGCAAAGACGTGGTGTACGCGCCTCTCCTTACCTTACGCATTCTTCTTTCTAACCTTGATTCTTCTTATCCCACATAGGAACGCCAACAAAATGCGCATCATCTCGCTCTACATCCAATACCGCGAAGGTGTACCAGAAGAAGACAAACGACGGCTCTGCCAGCATGCACGACTACGACTCGCAGAGATCGATGCGATTGGTAGTTTGGTGCATTTAGGTGTACGTGTGACGCGTGGTCCGGCGGATAAGGATATTAGGAGGAAGGTGAAGGCCAGACCGGGGGAAGATGAGGAGTATGATTTGTCGAGGTATAAGCCTGTTTTGCAGACTGTTTTGGATGTGCGTTGTCCTTCTATCGTTTTCATTTCTCTCGGTATTCATTGTTGTTTTTACTTCACCTGGTTTTGTAGGATCACGTCTCGGGGAAACTCGACACATCCGTATTCCCCTACGTCAAAGACTCCCCAGCCCAAAGCCTCAAAACCGCCTCTCCAAAACCTCCACCTCCACAAACGACCTCTCTCCGCAGTGCACGCGCTGCATGGCACAAAGCACCTCGACCAGGCGGGCCAGGTGGCTCCTCACAAGACTCAACGCGGGAAAGACTACTCGTATTCGTAGCAGGTGGTATGACCTACAGCGAAATGCGCACCGCGTACCAACGCTCTTCTCGATTAAATCGAGACGTGATAATTGGAAGTTCGCACGCGACTACGCCAGAAGAGTTCATGGACGATTTGAAAGTCCTAGAATTGGGAGGTGTAGGGTCAAGAGTTGCACCGAATGGAGTTGGGGAAGCGTTGGGTAGTATGCAGAGGTATTATGATGAGAGGTATTATGTTGCTGAGCCCATCGTGCCTCCGCCTCGAGCGAAGTCGGCGCCTGTTGGACCGGATCAGCAGCAACAGAGACCTGGAAGAGGGTTTGGTGGGTTGTTGAGTCCGAGTGGTGGAGGGGGAGGGGGAGGGGGACCGAGGTTGAGTTCGACGCAGAGTATGAATTCGGTTAGTAGTGCTGGTGCGGAGGTGACGCCTGCGAGTGGTGGGGATGGGAAGTTGAAGAAGAAACGTGGGTTTTTCAAGTTTTAAGTTTATAATTACATGGATTGGGATTAGGGATGATGTCTTTGACGAGGGGAAGGGGAGAACGAGGATTGTAGTATTATAAATGCTTTACTTGCAGTAAATATATTTTTCCTTTCTCTACAGAATTCGTCCTTTGCCATCTTGTTACTAATAATAATCATTATGCGATATGAGTTGAACCATCAGGGATTAGCAGTGTGTCCCGACGACTGTGGTGGCACATTGACGTACTTTCGTTCTCGGGGGTATCACTTGAGGTTATTATTATTACACAGTGTTTGATTGGGATATTTGATTTCATCTTTCTGAAGATTTGCTTTATTCGGATAATTGATTTGTTATAGCCCAAGACGTGCTTCTTTGCTTGTTTTAATTTTACAGTTGTAATCTCTTCTATTCATATTTGCATAAGAGATAAACTAGTTTCAGAGCCGACGCTTTTTTTTTGAATGTAATTCAATCATCTGAGGTTCGCGGGAAACAGACGCCGAGATAAATAAATAGCGGCATCCGTATCTCACATGATGCGAGGTGGAAGCAAAAGAATATCAGAAGCACACTAAAAGGAGATTTTTCAATCAGAGAATTCACGATAATTATACTAGTGATATGTGCATCTCAACGATGTGATGGGCAATGTTCAGTGAAACATAGTAGTCTGATACACGCCTCCCATGTCAGAGAGGTGGATTTTGACATTCACAACAATGGCAGGGACACAGAACGCGAAAATCATACGCTTGAAAAGGAAGAAGCTAAATCACGTGTTGTATCCTCATAGTGCCGAAAAGGGCAAGTTGAGAAGGCTATAGCAAACGGGGATAAGTTGTTCGTTTCCATGATTTCTATCAAGGACATCAATGCCAATTGTCAGATTCTCGCGCTAGTAGTCAGGCGATCTCATTTCTTTCCACCCCTCGGTCATATGAAGAGAACGTTCTTGATGGGTCTCGTCGTTTTCTTTCCAAGAGACCACGACCGCAATGAGGTCGGCCTCCTCGTCGACGTCGCGCACAACTACCGCTTCTTATTCTTGTTCTTCACGTAGCTCTCGGGCACCTACACTCTTTTTTTCTCCACTTCCGTTCTTTGTATGCATTTTTCAACTTTCGATACCCGCTAGTTCTGCTCCGTTACATGATAAGACGAGAAACCGACGTACTCCTCAACGCTGGGGAGGCGGTTATGGCGGCGGCGGCAGTGGTGGTCCTCCCTGGGGGTGGGATGGCGAGACCGGGTCTGACGAAAGTGATTCCTCGTATGTTTTCGCATTTTCCCTTCTGTTTTCCATGTACTGGGCCTGACCGGTTTTTTTCTTTAGTTCACAGGCAAAAGCGACGACTGCAGCTCCCGTACCGACGACCACTCCAAAGGCAACACCAACACCTACCCCAACGCCCACCCCTCAGCCTACTCCAGCTCCAGCTCCAGCTCCAGCTTCTTCTTCATCAGCTAATGCTAATACTCCCGCGTCTCCGCCAAAGACAACGGGCTCTGCATCGTCGTCCGGTTCAAGTCCTGAGTCGTCTTCGTCAAGAGCCTCAAACGACTCAGCGGATGACCACACGCAAATCGCCGTATCCTCGCTCGGAAGTTCAAGTAAAGTCGATTCTTCCACATCTCTTGTCGCGGCTTCCTCAACGTCTCGCTCTGCCCTCTACTCTTCCTCAGTTACCATTGTCTCGGGCTCCTCAACGATCACGGTCGCCGTAACACCTTCGTCATTACCTCCAGGCGAAACGGCGTCCGAAGCGACTTCCGGTACTTCTTCGCATCGAAATATGGGAGCGATAATTGGAGGTGTTGTTGGAGGCGTTCTTGCGTTACTCCTCCTTTTGTTGCTCCTGTTTTGTTGTCGGAGGAGAGCGAGGCGTGCTTCTGCGGAGTATACCAACATGCAGAATGATGCGCGTTCGCCGACGTCGATGACTACTTCAACGGGAAGATCGTGGTTCCGACTCGGACGAGACGATTCGGAGATGTTGGCTCCGCGTCCTGCCGTATTCAAGTGCGTCACTTGATTTTCTTCGACTATAAAAACCGCGTATTTTTTTTTACTGATGATTAATTTTTTTCTGATAGTCGTGAAGAAGGCAGGATAGCTCCACAGAGAGGTAACTCACGGATGTTCAAAACGCAGTCTATGCAGACTCTGGTTGCAGCGTACGAGTCACCAGAGAACGAGAAAGGCCAACCCCCTATAGCTGGTCCGGTACGTCCTATTCCCCTTCCTACTCGGATAATCCTAACCACCTAATCTCATTTCCGTAACGTTTATCATTTTTTCAGGCAAGCTCTGTCGAACGCGACACTACCACCAACAGACACCTCTCCCTCATGTCCGGCAGCTCATCAGGATCCCAATCGCAATCGCAATCGCACACAATGAACAGCTTCGTCATGACTCCCGTCAGTCCAGTAGACCTATTAAACCAAATGGCAGCGATCCAAGCTGCTATGCAGACGCTCCAAGAACAACAACAGCGTATGAACTTGAATGGACCAACGATGCCGTTACCGATGCCGATGAATTTAAGTACTGCTGCTGAGTCGGTCGTCGCTCCGCCTGCGTATTCGAGGGGCGGGTTGGAGTAGGGGCAGTTGTTAGATACACGTCATGGCATTTTTGGTTTTTCTTGTTTTTATGGTTGTTGTTTTATCTTTGCATAACTTGTTTGTGAAGATGACTTTTGGTTTCCATCCACCCTGTTTGCTGATGATATACACCATTATTTGACATTGTTTGTTTGGCATCCGTCATTGACTTTCAGTTGGTTTTTTTTTTACTTCATCGTACATATTTTTTGTTTGTTTGTTTCGTTCGTTCGTTGTGTTGTGTTGTGTTTGTTGTGTTTGTTTCTACGCTCTGGAGGCGTGTTTTGCATGTAAGTACGTTACCTTTCGGGCGATGTGTTTGCTTGAATTTGCGTATTCGTTTGTCGGTTTGGTAGGCTGTGTTTTGGGTAGTTATGTACGTGTGTGTATGCATGTAGGAGGTAATGCAGCTTGCATATAATTATTGGATGTTGTTTTACCAGACTTTCGCCCAGGTGAATTGGTGTACTTATTGAGGATTGCCTTCGATCTGGATGAGACGGATCCAATTATCAATGATTCGGTTAATTTTTTCCGTAATCTTCTTTGTTGCAGGGAAAGAGGTTCGTGTGTACCCGAGTCGGATCCATCAAGGGAGCTTTGTGGTGTCAGTATCAGAGTCAGTATCAGAGTTGAGTTAAACTTTGCATTCTGAAGCAGGCTTCTTTCTATTATCTAATTGATGTATAGTGAGACATGTTTCTTTTCTGGGACTTATACTGGGTAAATATACCATACCATACAGTACCATACCAGAACATGCATATGGTTCAAAACATTCTAATGCATATTTTGCTTACTTGGTCGGATAAGATGACGCCCAATGAGATTCCACCACACATTATATTGCAATATTTTGTTAACATGTTGTCCCTTGCTTTGAGAAGCTGTCCAATTCATTATGCAAAATATGCATCAATAAATGACGCAATAAAGATATTTGAATTTAAGGCTTGAGTGGCAGGAAAGTTTGAAATTGTGCTGGATTTTCCAATTAGTGAACGGGCAAAGCACCCGTTTCGTGAGTGCGTATGGACATTTCGGGTCTCTCGGAGTCAGTTCTGTCCGTCTGAAATATAGCCGCGAGGATGATGTGGGGTGAAAATACAAGGCGCGATCTGCCCGCGGAAAACGACAGGAACTCGTAATTCTATTCCTCGATTACTTTGCTTTACCAATGTTCCGTGCTCGCCTCTTAAATGCTCCAAAATGTGCTGATTTTCCCGTGGCGCGGCGTCTTGAAGCACTAAAATAGATGACAGGATAAACATTTGAATCTATTTGAAGGTACTGCGATCTTTTATATCAGGAGATGGAGTGGATCGAGAACTTTATGCGGCCAGGATCATAAGACAGACCATATGGATGTCAAGATGGCTCGGGACTTGTGCCATCCACACCGGAGCGTACAAGGCGAATCAAACCTGAATGAGGCAATACACTCGCGGTAGTGCACGCAGTCGTCGGGCCATAAGGCGGGGCTTATCACGCGGTTTCGTGTTGTTTTACTTGCGCGGATCCATTCCATAACAACTACTCGGCTACGGCAACGGGCGGGAGTGCGCTTCTTCGCACTCCTGCATTCGTTCGACTGTTGTGTGTGTGGTGCGGTCTCAGAAGCAATCATCTTTCTGACGTTACCGGTTTGACGAACCCTATACGCGACATTTTCATTGTTTCGCATATATAAGGGCTCATACACCCTCATCATGTCCCTTCTCTCTGGGCTCTCGCTCTCCTCTGCTCCGCGCTCGGGATCTAGGACGTGCTCTCTGAGTCTCTTCGTTCGTGTCACGTAGAATAACACGCCTGGCGGGAGAGTAAACTTTCTTTCGTGAGGATGTTCAGCATTGGCTTGCTCGCTGCTGTTACCACCAGCCTTGTCGCGTCTGGTTCGGTCTACGCGCAAAACAGTTCATCTGAGCTGCCCAATTCGTTTCCGCATGATTATCCTGGTAAACCTGCGGGCGACTTTAGCCCTGAGTGGCAAGACTGTGAGCACATCTTTCCATCTATTTTTTCTCAAGCCAAGAAAGCTGCGCTGGTTGGAAGGCCGCGCCCGTATCGTACATCCGTTGCGTCGTACAAATGCAACATTTATTCTTCCGTCTATCAATTGTTCAATCCGTCATTACATGTGCTCTCGGATTTACATCAACTTCTTCAACATCATCATCAATTAAATAAATAAAATATCAATGTCAATACTAATTATTTTTATCTCTAACTACAGATTTCCTCGTGAAAGACCCACTCCCGAACGTAACGTTCCCTCTAAACCGCAACTTTGCTGGGAACATCGGCGTAAACCGGCCGAACCATCCAAACGACACGCTGTTTTTCTGGGCGTTCGAGACTCAGAATGGTTCGCTTACTGCGGAGAGTTCGGAAAAGCCGTGGGCTATTTGGTTGAACGGAGGGTGCGTTCAGTCTTATTTGTTTCAACGAATATCTCGCAGAAAGTTGATTATATGCGCACAGTCCAGGCGCGTCGAGTTTGCTTGGTCTCCTGGAGGAGAATGGGCCGTTACTTATTACAGAATCCGGTGGGTTTACGTCGAACGAGTTCAGTTGGGAAAAGATCGTCGATTACATCTGGGTCGACCAGCCTGTGTATGTCATTTCCCCGCTCTACACCGATGTTAAGCTAAATGGGTACTGAATATTTTATCTTATGTTTTGTTTGATAGTGGAACCGGATTTGCTACAGCGGATAGCACGGGTTACAGTAAGTTTCAGCCGTATTTGTATTTGACTTGCCTTTGTTTGTCTTCGGAAGGACTAGTTTGATTGACTAATTTTGGGTTTGGGTTCGGATTTATTTTTGTAGTCGTTGATGAAGACCAGATGGGTGAAGATTTCGTATGTGGAGTCTCTTCCTACTCGCAAACTTTCATCTTGATTGTTGTTTATTGATGATACTCGTTTAAAATAGCTTGGCTTCCTTTCGAACCTTGTCAAGGTTTTCCCGAGCCTTGCTACTCGGCCTCTTCTCTTGACTGGTGAAAGTTATGCCGGAACTTACATCGTAAGCTTCACTACTTCATCTAATTTGAATTCGCTGATCCCAATGTTTGTATTACTCCATTTTTAGCCGTACATCATGAAGGCTATTTTCTCCACAGAGAACCCACCTGTCAACCTCGTGAAGGCTGCGATTGGGAATGGGGCTATTGGGAGTATCACTGAGACGCAGCAGGTTACTGCTGTACGTAGATCCCTATGGATACTTTTACAGTTGATTGGATTACTGAGGTCGTTCTGGCTTTTATTTAGGTGGCGATTATTGAGACCTACCCTCAGTTGATTGGCTATGACCCAGAGGTATATGACTACTTTGTAGAACAGTAAGTAGATGAGTTCTTCATTCTTTCGAGGTGCTCTGTTCTATTAAACGACTACTCTTCATAGATCCCACCTCTGCGGATTCGACCTAAACCTCACATACCCTCAAACAGGCGGACATTTCCCCTCAATCAACCTCAACTTCACAACCGGTTTCCCGCTCGATTTCAACGACACATCCTCCAACTCGTCCATTTCACCCATACCCTTGCCAAACAGGCTTCACCAATCCTCCATTCTCGCACATTCGATGTTATCTAAACTCGCATCAGACGAGGCATTGCTCGAACCTCGTTCTCCAGGGTACACAGGAAAACTCAGCACACGTGTTTTGCGCGAGCGAGAGGAGAAGAGGGCTGCGTGGAAGACGGTACTTGAAGAGAAGAAGAGGAGTCGAGATTGGCAGAAGGAGAGGATGATGATGACGAAGACGAAGAGGGATTTGAGTGGACGTGCGAATGGGACTATCGATCCGTGGTATGCTTGCTTCGTTTCGCAGGAGGTACAGGATTATGCGTTGAATTTCTCGTTGCCGTGGAGTATGTCCTTTCTTTTTCTCCTTTGCTTGTCACTTTTCTTGGACTATGATTTGCTAATATGTGGGATACTAGGTAATGCGGCGCCTGAAGTTGTGGACCCTGTGACGAACGCTTTCTCGCCGTTCAACGTAAGTTTAAGACTTAAGCTCCTCTTCGATTGTACCTCCCGACTAATGTCTTGATAGCCATACAATCTCCCGGACGCAAGGAAACCAGAACCGAACATCGACCCGACGACTTTCCTCAATGGTCAGTAATAATGCATCTTCACCCTCCCATACTTCTGCAATCATCGAAACGAGCGACAATACTTACATTGTTTTTGATGAATGATAATGAAGACGATGTGACACGCGCAGCGATCCACGCACCGACAAGCAAGAACTGGTCGTTGATTACGAATTATCCGTTTAATAATACTTTGGACTTCCGTTCGTTATTCTTTTCTTGACTCGAACGCTTGATATAAACAGAAGAGCTGATAAATATTCCGTTTGGCTAATGTAGCACCTGATATTATCAGCCCATTCGGTGATCCAAGTAAGTAAATTACTATCAATTTGATAGTTTTGTCTCGAAATCTAACAATTTAATAGGTGTTCCGTATGTTGCATTAGACCACCTGAAAGCCGTTGACTTATCTAATTTTATTCGCCTTTCTATAGACCGTCAGCATTCTTCGGTGAATTGTTAGCGAACGCTTCCGCTGCCAACGTCCCCGTTGTGATCTACAACGGGAACGATGACTCGGTCGTTCATCACTTTACCAACGAAAGTGAGCATTTCCTTCATCACAATCATGCTTAAGCTGTACTCGGTGCTAAAACATCCTCTCTTCTTGCCTCGTTCAGTTGTAATTCAGGTACGACATCAACATCCTACAATCACAACCCACTGCGGGATGCACATGAGTATTGATCAATATTAATTTCGTTAATTTGAATAATTACAGAACACAACGTTCGGCGGTATCCAAGGCTTCACGAAGCGGCCGCAAACGCCATTCACAGACGCAGATGGGAATGTCTTGGGACTCGTACACCAAGAACGCGGGTTGACGTACGTCATTGTCGAACACTCGGGACACGAGGTACCAGAGTTCAACCCCAAGGCTGTACGTCCTTTCCTCTTCGTCTTTCTCTCAACCAAATGAAAGGAAATAAAATATAAAATCTGATGTAAATAAATCACTTCTTTGTGTAGGCCCTCGTCCTGTTCAACGAATTCATCCTCGGCTCGAACAAGACCGGCACCGTACAAGAAGATGGAAGCGTAGTCGGCGGTGAGGATACCTCTATACTCGTCGGCGACACAGGAGCCATCCCCGGACAAATCAGCATACTATTTGGAAGTGGAGACGCAACGAGTTTGTATGTTGCACCTGAAGAGACGAGGGCTGCGTGGGATAGTTTCTTGTCTTCCGTAGCAGCTGCACGAACGACGGGAGAAGAGTCGGGGAGTACGACTTATATAACGCCAACGGGAACGGAGACAACGACGAGTGTTTCGGAGAGTTTTACTCCGACGCCGACGACTACGGAATCGATTACGGGTTCTGTGACGACTTTTGCTGAGAGCTCGACGACTTCTTCGAGTGCTTAGCTTAGCTTGGATTGGATTGGATTGAATCTTGAGGTAATTAATGTTTTTGATGGAACGAGATGAAGTGATGAAGATCTAGGTGCAGGGTGTTGCATATATCTAATCCTTTTCCTAGTACTTATGGTGTTAGAAGAGGAGACGAGACGAGACGAGACGATTTTATTATGCTCTGTTTATTACAGTAGTAGTTTATTCGTCTTTATACGATGCAAGGACAGTTCTTGATTATTTGTTTACTTGATTTGTGAAGGATAGTGAGAGGTAGCTTGTTTCTACGTGATTGTGTGTTTAACATTGTTGAGTGGGGATTGTTCGATCCGACAGAGTCCATTGCGCAAAGACTACAGCATAGCAGTTTGATGCTAGAGTATCTAAGGTATAATGAGCAACAATGGTCCAAGAATCACAGAAATCGTTACTTACACGCTTGAGCTAAGATTGATACTGGCATATTCCAGAGCAAATTTCAGAGCAAAAATTGAGCAGGGATTAACGATTAAACGACGTGTAAAAAAATCTAGTCGAACCACAATGCGAGCCTGTGGTGGGTCGAACACAAATTAACCATTCCCCGCATTTTAAAAAAATGGGCAAGCACACAAACTTACGAACGATATTCAAAACCAAAACCATCTAATCACACCTCCCATCGCTCGGTCCATCCTTCCACCTCTCATCAAGCTTTTCAATCGCACAGTCAAATGATGGCTTCCCAAGTCGTTCGTTCACCCGATTATGCTGTTCACATAACCAGCGACTTAGGCCTTCTCTCCCAGATACGTCAGGTGGACTCCGTTTAATCTCCTCTCCGAGGTGCGAGGCGCAGTGCGTGCAGGGGTAGAGAACGGGTAAAGAGAGGAGGAGGGAGAGCATGCGAGTGCGTTGAGTTGGTGTGGGTGAGGTGGGGTAGTAGGCTGCTGTTGTGTGTAGGAAGGTCCATGTCGCGCGGCCGAGTTGTTCGACATCCGGAGGACAGCCTTCAGGTGGTTCGTTCGGTCGAGGCGTATTGGTATTTGTCGTGATGTTTGGACCATAAGCGAGTGCACCCATTGTACCTGCTACACCTGCAAAGGGCGAGAAGGATGCTTTGGTCGATTCGTTCGAGGACGGGGAAGCCGTTTTTGTTTTCGTCGGCTTCCAGTAGCGGAACGCAGTACAGATCTTGCAGGGTTTGCCATCTGGGCCGATAACAACACCCGGAGGTAACTTTTGAGGATTTTGAGTGTCCTGAGGAGGTTGTGTGGTAGTGTTTGTCATTGTCGTTCTTGGGGAAAGTGAACTTTCGGCGTGACCGCGTAGAGGAGAGATTTCGTAAGTAGTTTTCTTTCTTTTGCCCACATCAGCAAGCTTTGCTCATCTCTTACTGAGTTATCTAACATTTAATAGTGGATTCCATTACTGAAGACACACAAACACATCTTGGTAGCATCCTCGATTCAAAGCAAAACGGGTTTTGTTACTTAAACAGTGAACACAGCCCATTCTCTATTCTCGTCCTTTTGCTATTGTTTTGTACTAGTACCAGAGCTGAATCTGACTACTCAGGAGCCAGTACCTTCTGTCTCTGGGTCAACCCACTTAGCTAGTCACCTTGGCTTAATAATTTAGGTGCATCTTCAGTTTCTACTGTTTCCTACTGATAAGAGTAAGCATATTTGTACAAGATGAATCAGCACACGTTAGTGAAACTGACCTCCAGATCAAGATCAACAACTAGTGCACCTGAATGCCATCCAGCTGCAGTTACAGCAATGCAAAACCAGTTTCTTGTATCCAAGCCATGGTCAAAGTGCACCTCTGTTGGTACTGGAACATCTGGAACTGGAACATGTTGTCCTTTTTTTGCATGCCTCAATTGCTGTTGTGTTTCATATCCTCTAGGAGCTCCGACAGGCAACTCCGTTGGTAGGCTGAGGCCGAGGCAGCCCTCCATGTCGTGACCCCACGAGTATAACTTCCCATTTGCAGAGAGCACCAGATTGTGGTGGTTGGACATAGTGACAGAAATAATAGCTTTGTACTGCAGTTCTGGGATTACTTCTGCCTCCATCTCCATAACTGGTGTTGTCTGATCATATCCTATAAGGACAATGGAGTAGCTGTCGTTCGGATCGTCATTTGTGTACGCAACGAAGCGGCCGTTGCGGTCCGCTGCAATCTGTGGACGAGCGAATAACATTCCGATAGAGAAGGCATATTAATTTTTAAGGAAAGTAGGGTAGGAGTCAAGGCAAGAGCATACGTGGGTGATTCGTACATCCTTCGGTGGCGCAAGCGTAGCAATACTTCCACCTCTCGTGCGTCTACCGCCTGCGAACATTCGATCATGATGAACACGGATCCTCTCTGTCTCGCTGAAATTTGGAAGCTGCGGATAGCGAGCATGGATACCAATCAGTGTTAAACGCAAGGACAAGTAGCTTACTCACATATTCCCAATGCATCTCTTCAACGTTTGTCATAGGGTTCAGCCCAGAAAGTCTCAGGACATGTCCTTTATTTGTCAGTGCTATCAGGACACTGTCCATTGCTGCAAGTTTAACAACCTTTGTGTCTTCTTCGTTCCCCAATGCTTTCCCAGAATGCACTAATTCAGGAAGATGAGGGATAGTCGGAAGTTTTTGTGGATCATACTCCAAGCCCCATGCCATGCACGGGATTGTTCCTTCTGCTGTTGCTTGCGCAAGCTGATTCCCCTCTGCATCCATCAGTGCCATAGTTTCTCGAAATTGCTGTCGAATGACTCCAGCAAATGGCCACCAGTTGTAGATATCTCCAGAGGCAGTCAAGACAAAGCAGCTCTCACTTCCACAAGAGATCTGTATTGGTGTTGACTCCGGGGAGGTTCTGTTTAGTACAGGTGTGATGATTCGGAAAGGTCTTCCCCACGATAGGAAGGTCCAAACCTGGTTCGATACACTCAATGCTGTCATATGCGTCGCTCCGCAGCTTTGATCGTATTAGAGGCGGAGCAGAAATGTAGCAACTAAAAAAGTACTAACCTCAATGCCTGAATTGGTTCAGGAGGTACAAGGCGCAACGGTATATCTGTAGCATTCCCTGCTCCAGAAAATCCGTATCCCGGCTGCTCAAGGCCATCCAAAGTGCCTTAGAACGACAAACGAATGAGTTATGCTTTTCATCGAATTTCTACAATGTAGACATACCCCAGACGTAGACATGGCCCTGAGAGTCAAGAGCGTGATATGACCTAAATATGTACTATCAGGACAGGCCAAATAGTAAAAGCACATTGTCATACCATCCTCCTGAATCGAGTTCAACTATGTTTGAATGGCCCGGAAATTTAATTTGTATAGGATATGGTATACCACTCCTATCTGCCAAACTATTACCAATATCACCTAACCTTCCAGAAAAATTATGCCTATGCCTGAGATTAGTGCCACATTACTGTAAGTATATTTGTGATACTTTTCCAGTTCCTACCCCTAGACAAAGACTTTCGGATTGTATAGGCCTTTGTACATGAACCCTTGACGTTCTTTGAGTGGATTTATTAGGTTTGAAGTACCTTTTTCCCTATTCCTCTCCATACTTTTCAAATACCCGATACACAATTCTGCAGATATCCGATCCTTTGGTGGTTCCCAACAACGTTTGCACAATTTCCACGTATAATACTCCAAAGTTGGTCCTTGGCCTGTGTTGGCTGGAGGAGTAGGCAGTGAACCTTGAATTATGGCAAGTAACACTATAGGAATAGCTGCTTTTTCATAATATGGCTGCTTTTTTGTTAAAAGAGCCTTTTATTATTCAATAAGTAGCTGTCAACACTACAGCAAGTAGGAATCCAACTGCTTACATATACAGTCATTCCGAATGCCCATACGTCAGACTCTCTGGAGTATTTAATTGCATCCTGATCTTGACTAGCAAGTATCTCCTTTGACATATATGCAATAGTTCCTCTAATCTCGCTTGATGAGGAGCTACTGAACTGCAACGATTGTGATGCAGTAAGCATGCGAGATACGCCAAAGTCACAAAGAAGCGGGTCCCCTGTGTCAGATATCAAGATATTGGCCTATTTCTTGGAAATCAGAATCGATATGAAAGTCCAATATTGTTAGCTCTCACCGGTTTTATATCAGAGTGGACTATATCTTCCGAGTGAAGGAAATGAATGGCATGTGCGATTTTTGCGACCTAATTAAGAATATTACGAGATCATATATCAGCAACAATGCAGTTGATAACTCACTAGAGACACCAGATCTGTATCAGGATTTCTGGTCAAATATTCAAGCACAGGCCCATTCTCCATCCACCTTGAAACTAAGTGAGGATAACTATTGTTCTCAATGTAGTATCCTTCAAAAGGTAAAATAAGACGATGATCGAGCTTTGACCATATGTATAGCTCCATTGCAAGCCTCTAAAAGATTACACTGTAATTGAGCATTTCAGGAACAGTCAGCGAGTTTTTTGTATTCATTCAGGTTGATAGGCTTGCTCACCTTCCGGAACTGCCTGTCCTTCATGATGTGCAGACGTAGCTTCTTAACTGCAACCTTCACATCTTCCCTGCATCTACTTGTTAATATCCTAGTGAAAATATCACTATATCCTCCATGATCCTTTTGAAAGGCACTGACACTGTGAACTTCGCCTGAGAGGTCCAGGTTGGAGAGCCTCTTCAATAGGTTGATCAAGATATTAGACTTGGAATCCTCTATTTGCCCTTCCGAGGTGTGCAACTCGGCATAGTCATGAGAGTCAAATACTGGCTGAGAATGTAGTACAGGCTCTACTGACTGATGCTTGTTGGAGAATTTTCTCTCCATGGCCAAAGCTCAGTAATATGACCTTCAGGACAGAGTAAAACAGTGTGTAGCAAGAGACTAGAGAGAAGGAGATAGCCAGGGTAATGTAAGGTGCACAGGCGTGGCATTGATGAAGGGTGTTGATGTGTAACTGTAATGCTGTGCAGCTTATTGTATATATATGGTCTTTCTTGTTGTGAAAATCTGATCATTCTCTTTATTTCAGACACAATTCAACAACTAATCACATAAACAACAAAATTAGCTTTTGTATGAACAATAACACAGTGACAGTCATTATAGTGATTACAGAGAGGTAAGAACCTCTTTGCATGCATATTGGCAAGACAGTATAAACAGTGTATAGACAACAGGGGGAACAGTAATAGGTATGTATCAATTAGTTACAAGCAATAAACTAGCTGATAGTAGTATACAAATTTTAGCTGGAACTGAGTGCAATATTGATATTTTTTATGCATATAAACTAACTTACTTTACACAGTAGCGGTATAGTACTTGAGATGCTATATTGCTGAACAACTGCTCTCCTGATGGACACTGTAAGCAACTCCTGATCAAGGATTTCCATCACAGTATCATACTTAAATACCGTAAATACTTCGAGCCGCAACTGAAATTCAGTCAAAATAGTTATCCTTCTGCTTCTTCCAACTCCTTCTTATTCATCTTCTCTTCTCTCTCCGCTTCTTCTTCCTCAGCGTCCTCTTCAGCAAGCACAGTCGCAGGTGCATCAGGTGCAAAATCTGTTGCGTCAAAACGTTTCCGCTCTCTGAACGGATTTGGACGACTCTCGCCCTTTTTGACGACGGCTGCGCTGGGAATGATCCCTTGTGTATTATAATAAAGGAGGTCGTTTCCGTTGTAATGATCGAAGATGCTTTGCCATCGGTCAAACCTATGCAATGTAAGTAAATCAACCGTTTCCGTGTGAGGCCATCCACAATAATCGAGATATATTGGATATATAAAGTCAGCAACTCACACCTGCAATTTCTCCTCATTCTCTCGCATCCGAGAGTATATATGCTCTTCCTTGAACTTCTGCATCTCCTCCGCGTGTTTATCGAAATCAATCGGAGCGCGGTAGTCTGTGTGTTCCACGTCAAACTTTTTCTGTGAGTTTACGGTTTCTACGCGTTTGCTGTACGACTCGAAGATTGGATTTTCGAGCAAGAGTCCGAGGGAGGGCATTTTGGGGATGACGACGTTTAGTGGACCGAAAAGCTTTAAGTTATGGCCGTAGATAACGGATTTTCTGAGGGGCACGTAGATGAAGAAGTGTTGGAAGAGACTTACAGCATTGATAATATTACTGGGTGTCCCTGTTCGGACTGACATGACGAGGACACACATCATTTTTCGCTGGACTTGGTCACTTTGGAGTCCCTTCGAAATTCAACTTGAAAGACTTACGATCTAAGACGAAAGCTAATGAGAAACTAGTCGGACAAGTCACATTACAAAGACGTCCGCCTACCTGATGTAGCATGAAGCTTTGTCCGTGAAGCATAACACTAATCCACTCAGTCTCGCCATAAACGACAGGGTCTGCAACCTGCAATGCAACACAGGCGTATATTCGATCTGTCAGCTGAACGGCCAGTTGATGATTACAGAAAAATTACCTCGATCTTCTTCATATGCCTAAAACAACTCCTATCCTTCGTATCCCTCCCTACGGTAAAGTTATGAAAATTATGCGTCCCTTCAAAGTGCTTCGCAGCTTCCCTCAACGCTTCGATCTTCTCCTTGCCCACTCTCCACGACTTTTTGCGTACCATTTCTTCTTCTCGTGTCACTTCGGGTGGGGCGTTTTCCCAGAATGGATCGACTTGGATGGTAGAGCTAGAGGCAGAAGGGGACGAGGTGGAGGAAGATTGGCGAATGAAAGATTGGTAGAATGCGCTCGTAGGCTTGGGAGGGATGAGGAGGTAGGAAGGGAAGAAGTAGGTGTATCTACGACTATCGCAGGAACTGCAATTTGTTTAAACCGAACACCAATCAATTGATAAAGGATCGCAACGAATACGTATCGAAAACATACATTCGCGCGTTGAACGAATTCTGCACTCGTTGCTTTCCGGAACTGATTTCAGTTCGAAAGATCGTAGTGAAATAAAGGGAGAATAATACTTACAAAAGACCATAATCGAATCTCAGGCGGTAGCTCCTCGTTGATCCTCTGCACAAGGTCAGGAATTCCAGGTACGTGCGTAATAATCTTCATAGAGACAACGTTCCCTGCAGCATGCACACCTGCATCTGTGCGTGCGGCGCGTTGCAGGCCTACCTTCGCACATCAGTACATATATCCGGAGTGATGCGAAAATACAGTGTAAGAATGAAAGAAGAATTGTTCAGTAGTAAGCACACCTTGACAGGATCGTCCGCATTATCCTTCGACACCGCACCAGCATTCACAAGTGCCTTGAAAAGCACACCTTCAATCGTCTTCTCACTAGGTTGGCTATAAAATGTTAATCCCAAACAAACGAATATTGGCCAATCAACAACCAGACTGTAATTTTATTACGAAGACAAGTAAAAACAGAGACGTACATCTGCATACCCTTATACCCAGATCCACAAAACCCAATGAGCAATGCACATAGCCGTTTCGGTAATCTCGGTGTCGAAGTCCTATCTTTATCATCTCCATCTACTTCCTCGTCGTTTATAGGTTGTTCACGTTCTTGTCGTGTCCCTCTCCTCCGACTCGACCAATCCCTCTTCTCTCCTTTTTTCTTCCTTTCTTCCTTATGAACATGTCCCTGCTGATCCGACATAGAAGATGCCTCCACTTTCAATTCCCCTGACATCTCTTGCGCCGACTGTTCATCCGAAACGTCATGTCCGTGACCCAACTTCGTGCGTTTTGTGTCTACATCTTGCAGTGACTCTCCCTCAGTATCCAAGTCTCGTTTCGCTAGACTCTGTGCATGTGCGGGCGTAGAAGCATCCATCCTAATCGTCGAATATCAAGGATAAGAACGAAAACGTCCAAGACGATCAGAAAGCAAAAGTTTGGAAATCGCTGGCATAGACACCTCAAAGTTTTGAATTCATGCAAATTAAAGTTCAACTAAAACGCGTCGATCATCAAGTTCCTTTTTCGGCGTGGTGTAAGTCAAACACACTTAAAGTCAATGTGCCTCATAATTTTAAACCTGCTTAATTTCAGAGAGTGAAGTCAAGAGCCAAAATTTCTCATTAATTTAAAATAAATAACAGACAGATACGCGGAGAAAATGAGATACAAATTTAAAATATTCAGTCTCGTTCACGCGAGTATGTACTATGACGGCTAGGCTAGTAACGCGCTCGGTCAGACGCATGTAAAGAGGGAGGTAAGAAACGAGTGAAAAGGGAAAAACCAGGAAGGAATCCGAACGAATTGCGTCGCCTGCTGTGCAACTCGATGAGACGCTCAATATCTGCCTTCCATACCTCCAAGTTCGAACGGTCCTTGAAGATAAGGACGAATGACTCCAGGCGCGAGTCCTTCAAATCGATTCTTAGTCTCAATTCGCCCGGTGCGCTCGTATCAGTGACTTGTTTAATGTGCCAAATAAAGATACGTCCTTTGAGTTCGAGTGCACTCTTCCCAAGTGTGTTGCCTCGGACGTCAAACGTATCGCATTTCCCAAGTTTCTCAGATACAATAGATCCGGGTGGACATTTCTTCTCTTCTCCAACACAGATTATAGCCTCCTCGAGAAGATAAAAACAGAACTCTCGGACGAGTGCATCTCGTCTGACAAGGAGTACATCGAACATCTGAAGTGGGCCCAAACTGGACAATGAGTGTCCCTTCCAGTCGATGACACGTGCTTGTAAGTCTTCAATGATACTCTTAAACAGATTGTCAAAACACAACGGTGAAAACAAACACAATTTCCCGTTGAGTGCAGACGAGCTTACCTTGTGTAAGGCATGCCCCGAATCAGGCACAATATGCGGTTTCTCGTCTGGAAGTCCGAAGCCGGATCCGAGTGGTTGGAGACTCGTGGGACGCTCTGTCTCTTCCTCGTTGTCTTGGCTTAGAACAACTGCCCCAGACGTCGCGACCATCGCGAAAGAAAAATGTGATTTGACGTGAGAAGACGAGAGAAGTTTACTGCCGATGCGGTGGCGGAGAGTGATGGATACGGGGAAGTTACTGACGATCGTGCGCGCAGGGAGTGCTTAAAAAACACGATTGCACGCTCAGTGAAGTTAGGATTGCGGGCGGTTTGAAGGCGTCAGTGAAATGAGAAGTTGCTGAGGTGGATGAGCGGAACAAAGCGGAAGTCGAGGCGATGAAGAAACTGATGCGGGTGATGAAGAGTCGCTTGACTCAATCATTAGCCCATCTCAATTCTCTTGCGAGTTGTGAGTTGTGCACGGCATGTAAGAAATATGCCAAAAATGCCGAAGTGCCGAGATGAAAATCGGGTGGTTAAGATGGGGATCGGGTTGCGTGCTTGCCTAAAGTAGTAGTCAAACGCGCAACAACTCGCAAGCACTCTGGAGTGCTTGTGAGTTGTCGGACTTTGAAATTAAATGATGTTTCTTGTATCCCTTACTTGTTTGTCCACTCAAATCACAAGAAATCTGATCGACACAAAATTCACAACTCAATCATCTCAATTCTTCCTAGTTGTGAGGAAACTCGGCATCAACCTTACCAGGGTCCTCTACAAAGCCGAGCTTCCTCGCAACTTGCAACTCGCAACAGAATTGAGATGGGCTATTGTGTGTAAGCAATCCTTAAATTATAAATAGCACTGATTAAGCGACCATTCATAAAATACAACTTGCTGTCGATCAAGAGTCACAGAAGCTGTATTTTAAAACAAAAGAACTATTGGTTGGTTTGTAGAAAGAAACGTTAAGATTGAATGTTTGAGACGTACATTCGAATATTGAGTCTCTGCATTCGTTGCCTTCCAAAAACTAAGTTCAGTTCCAAAACAACACAGTGGTAGGAAAGAAAACGAAGACTTACGAAAGACCGCAATCGAATCTCCAGCGACAGCTTCTTGTTAACCCTCTTCACAAAGTCCGGAACACCAGTTTCACATGTAATAATCTCTATAGAAAGAACATTGCCTGCAGCATCGGAAGTCTATCTTCACACATCCACACAACAACACAATTTATACAGGTAAACAGAGAAAGTTAAAACGAAGGCAATAACGAGAGAAGGCAGTGAGGTTGTAAAAAAAGTAGTGAACACTGGACAGCTCACCTTAACTAGGATCATACACAGTTGCTTTGGTAGCCTTCGTGTTGACATCTTGTCTCAACCCCCTTTCTCTTTTCTTATTAGCAACAGTTTATTCCTCCTCACTATCCCTTCAGCCAAAACGCCACCGTTTTCTAACTTCGTTTGTTTCAGTTGCGTTCATTCATCTCGTACTCGCCTATCCATCCTTCAGTAATAGTATCCAAGTCTCGTTTAGCTATTAGCTTATTTCTGTGCATGAGCAAGTGTTACATCTATGTTTATTGTCGGCGTATCAGAACAAGAGCCAAAAGGACCAAGTCGAGCAAAAAGCAAAAGCCCAGATGTCAACAGCTCAAGAAAGTTGTGAAGAAATCCGTCAGGATTCACATGAGGATCAGCCTCAGCACGTCGATCACTTTATACTTCTTAAGGCTAAGTTTATGAACGTCGATCGCTTAGAGCCTTTTTCGGGACTTTTCTTACACGTCTTGAATTCAACTTCAAACATTGTTCAAAGTTTTCAAATTCAATAATTCGACAAGCACACAGCAGAGAAAACTAGTAAAAAAAAGGTAACACAAATTAAAAACATCCAGGCTCATTCACGCCGGTATATCTAGCTAAGCTACTAACGCGCTCGGTCAGGCGCTCATAAAAAACGGGAAATAAAAAGAAATGAGAAAAGAGAAGAAAAATGAGAAAATGAGGAAGGGAACACGGGGAAACACGATATCAAGAGGAGAGTAAGAGAAAGAAAAGAAAGTACCATACTTTACACCTTCTCGCCAGATAGCCGGAAGTCATCGTAAGGGAAAACAATGAAGGGAGTGGCAAAACATATTTAATGAAGGAGAGTGGGGTAAAGTGTTAACGGCCTGCGCCAGAAGCTAGCAAATAAATGAAAGGCAGGGTTGGCGGCGATGAAAAGAAGGTGTGAACCGTATATAAATGTATATATACCCACGCGTACGCCCGTAGCTCGCCAAACAGCGCCATAGACCAGAGAGAAGGTGCGTAAACAGCTGAGAGGCGTTAGGAAAGAAGGCAAGGAAAAGGTGGAACACAGAATACCTAAATTACAAATATACGGCGAAATACAAAATGGAGGAACTGCGCTAACGAAGTATGAAAGCCGTAAAAGATAACTAACAGAGAAGCGGAAGGCAATAAAGAAAGCAGAAAACGTTCGTCGAAATTAAAAAGGCAAACCCAAAAGGTATTGGAAGGGCCCAGACATCTTTGCAGATCATTCATCATAAAGCGAGCCCGTAAGCTGTACGATCAAATTGGCGCCAAGGTAAGGAAATGGCATCACAAGGCTCAATCATTCCCTTGCGACCCAGTCTGTGCTTCGAGACATCAGCTCGATCGAATTGTCAGATGTCCAGAAGAGCTTCTCCGTAGGTGTACGTCCGCTCCAGCTCTTCTGATCACGCAATATCATGGCCTAAAATGATTCGAAAGAAATTCAAATGTTATCAGAAGGTATCAAAGAGAAGTTGATGTAGAATGGAAACGAACCTGCTGAGCACCGAAGTTTCGTTGATCGTGTGCAAACACATCCACATTCTCTTCCAAAGCTTCCGCAAGCACTTGCAAGTCGGCAAGCACAGCCTGTAAGGCACGAACTGCTGAAAGCGTAAGGATCTCTTTCCTGTTACGCATTGTAGGTCCACTTTGTGTCGGTGGTGGTAAGCTCTGCGAAATGCTTTGTAGCACAGTGTGCAGAATCCTTCGGGTCTCGCCGAGGATCTTCGCAGCCTGTGGATAGTTCTTGCGAGAGACAAGCACAAGTGCACGAGTGATCATGTCAGAAGCAAGAAGCTCCATGCGACGGCGCAGAATAACTGGGTCGGATGCGCCTTGAGCAGGGCTACGCGGGCGGTTGCTCGATGGCGGCATAAGCGTGATGGTAAGTAGCACAGGATGCGCAAGTCGCGAGACATGTTTAATGGCTGAAGGGTCGAAGAACGAGCCATCGACTTCAAATACAGGCACCTCGTCAATCATACGGTCCATCATGCCGTCAACGAAGTCGGCAGAGTCTTCTAATGACAAGGAGTCAAGACCCATACGCTGGACGAACTGGTCTGTAGCATTCAAAGTGCGGTTCCCTGCATGTCCATTCGCACGGTTTTGTGTTTCGCCATTGTCCAGCTCGAGCTCGATGAGCATCTCTTTCTTCTCTCCGTACCGCACTTCACCCACTTCAATATCAACATCTCGTCCGTCGGAAGCAACAATGGCACTCGGACCTCCAGAAACCTTACGAATCCGGAACCGGTGACCATCAACGATTTTGAGGTGAAGCTTCATGTTGAGGATGCCAATTGACATCAAACCACCCACGCAACCTGCGATGCAGTCTCGGAGGTCGTACCTATCATAGTTATTTAGCGCTTTCAATCAATGAAAAGAATTTCAAAAATACTCACCAATCTTTCACAAACGTGTATGTTCCTCCAGTATGGTTTGACATCAACCAGAGCGAAGCGGGATCATGCGACCGTCCATAACCGAACGAATGGATAGGCACATTCCCAGCCTCCGCACGAGCCAAGACCAAATCCATCTGCGCACGGCGCGTACTGTCCGCGGCGTCGCTTACAAGCAACATCCCAGCAGTGGGGTTACGCGATTTCCGTTGCAACACAACATCCAGTCCATGGTTCACGGCGGTTACAACATCTGTCTTTTCTTCCTTTGAGCCGCGTACGAGGAACTCATCAGTTGTGTCGTCATGTCCGTTGCCGACATTGTTCACGAATGCCTGCAGGCGTTGACGGCTCTGACCTCGCCCGACGCATAAGAATGGCGTCTTCCTTACACGCCCGCCCGGTCCTACTTCAAAGGTTACGAAGCTCAAACGATCCTTTGGTCCCAGAGAATGCAGAATGAAATCCAGCGTATTCTTGATTACGCGATTCTTAAGCGCCGCCGTAGACGGAGTTGCCGTTGGTGGTGGTAGAGAGACCACAAGAATAAGGTCTAGCGACGGGTGCTGGATTGGTGTAAGCGAGTTTGAAGGTCCACTAGACAAATGTGGAGTTACAAATCCCGTAGGTGAAGAGCCATATGGCGAAGTAGCCGAGTAGAGCTCATCATCCTCGCCTAACGGGGACAACTTGTGCTGCTGGTGTAACGGCATACGTCCATGTCCCACGGATTGCCCCATCAATGACCCGTGAGATGTAGACGACGAGCGAATTGATCCGTTGCCATTCAGTAAACTATCTCGGTCCATAGAACTCGATGTCGTCGCGGTACTACCGCTTAACATGCGCATAGCTTTACTCTGGCCGTTACCGAACTCCTCGACGTCCGGAGTCGGGGCAGACCTGCCACCCATCTGAGCTGATTGGGCCGCTTGCTGGTGCATCGCGACGAGACTCGAGATGTTGGCTTTCCATGCCTCCAAACTCGAACGGTCCTTGAAGATGAGGATGAATGACTCCAGACGCTCATCCTCCATATCGATCGTCAGGCTTAACTCTCCCGCCACACTTGTATCAGTGACTTGTTTGATGTGCCGAATATAGATACGCCCTTTGAGCTTCAGGACACCCCTCCCAGGTGCACCGCCTCCGCTGCCAGATGCATCGTAGTTACCAGTGTTCCCACCCAAAAACCGTCCGAGTGTACGCTTTTTCTCTTCTTCGACACAGATTATAGCCTCCTTGAACAAATAGACAAAGAATTCTCGGACAAGAGCGTCTCGTCTGACACAGAGTAAGTCAAACATCTGAAGCGGGCCCAACCCGGACAACGGGTGCCCCTTCCAGTCAATGATGCGTGCCCGCAAATCCTCAGTAATACTCTTGAACGGATTGTCATTGTTGCTTGGCCTCGTCAGCCCGTTCTGTGAATCATATGGCGCATCAATTTCTGAGTCTGCCACGGATCCCCTGGTGTGATGCTGACTGTGATGATCAGGCGATGGAGAACGAGCATTCGAGTAACCCTGGGACGCCTGCCTTCTGCCCATGTTATCAGAGGCAGCATCATTGTAAGGAGGATAACGTCCACCAGATTGGTTAGAAGTATTCGTGCCATGGCGCTCGAGACCACCGGCAGAATGCTGGCCTTGTGAGGAAGGGCTTCGGTAGACATCCGTGATGACCGGACCGGGGACGTGCGATGACGTACGGCGACTCGGTAGTTCGATAACAACGATGCAGGTCAGCGGCTGGCTCGGTTCATTTGTACGATGGATCGTCGAAAACTCGGGGCGGACCTGAATGCTGGGGGACACAATGTACGATGAATGGTCAGAGTTTGACTTGATAGAGCCCGTGTGTTCAATAGGATCATCCTCAGTTGGATCAAATGGCTTGGGCTGTTGCGGGTGCGGCGTTTGAGTGCTGCGCGAACCAATTGGCGTCTCCCTTCCCGGATAGAGAGACGTTGTATTACGCTCGCCCATGCCAGTGAGAGCAGCGAGTTCTGCGAAAATGCATATTTTTAGGAAGGTTCTTAGCGACTAATGAGTTGTACACACTGTTGCTTTTGCCGGTGTCACTGTCGGACACTTTCATCGGCCTTCTGCAGACACCACACACCCCAAGATTTGACTTGCGTGGGAACTGTGCTGCTGATTTGCTTTGAGTGGGAGCAGGGCCATACACAGCGGTGAAGCATGCCTTGGCAGAATAAACGTGTGAGAATACAGAACGAAAAATAATACCAGTTTTTCGCTGGGGTGCAGACGAGCTCACCTCGTGAAGGGCATGCCCGCAATCAGGCACGATATGCGGTTTTTCGCCCGGAAGTCTGAAGCTGAAGCTGAGAGGTTCGAGGCACACGGGGCACTCCTTCTCGTCCTCGCCGTCATGGCTCGTAACGACGGGGACGGGGGCGGCAACCATCGCAGCAAAAGGGTGATTCGACGCAGGAGGATCAGGGAAATGTGCTGCTGATGGGGTGGCGGAGACTGATGAGTGCAGGGACGTCGCGGACGATCGTGCGCGGAGGGGGTGCTTGAAAAACGCCGTCGCGCGCTCAGTGAATGACGTCGGGGTAGCGGGCTGCTTGAGGGTGTCGGTGGAAGGGAAGAGTGGCTGGGGTGAGCGAGCGGGACGACGTGGAGAGCGAGTCGAGGAAGAAGCTGATGGAGAGTTGCTTGAGTAAGGCACTGGCCCGAGCGAGTTCATTCCCAGCTGAGCTCACTCTACCTCCCGCCGGCGTCAACAGCGCTGGCGTCGTCGGCGTCGTCGATGCGTGCGGTGTACGGCGCTGCCAATGGGCTCTGGGCACGGATGGCAACAGCGATTCGAAAATTACGAGAAATATTATACCTGCGACCAATCCTCGTGGGAAGGAGAACACCAGAGCGAGTGGACCCTGATTGTGAATCTTGTACTGTACGCGGTTGCGGCGACTCGGCTCATATATATATCGATTCAATTAGACTCTGCACTCGAGCCGTCGTCGCCTCTCACAGCATGGCCCTATTCATTCACATCAATCATATTTGGGTCTGCATGTCCACACCATGCCTGTCTTTTTTTCGTCAGTTTCTCTGTGTCCTGCATCTTGTGTGGTGAATGGAAGTCACGTGGAATTGATAAAGCCGTTGTTTCCAAATGGAACCCGCTTGTGTTCCAGACGTACATCGGCTCCCTCACACGCGTGCATCCTCAAACTCTTCCTCCAAAGCATCCGCTGAGTCCAAGAATGCCTCCCCCATTCATGTGTCCTATCTTTGCACTCCTGTTTCTCGCAACCCTATACGATATTTCCCCGCTCTATGTCTCTAGTGCCATGGGCGTGGTGCCCGATCGCGTTTCCCACGACTCGGAGTGTTTCAACACCAAAACGACTGTCGTTGCTTGAGCAATCGTTATCTTTCTCTATTGCAAGCTAGCATTACTAGTCTCTGCCATCCTTCTGCACCCCGAATCGGAAAGATCCTCAGTCTGATGCTGCAGTGCTCGAACGCTATTTGGAATGTTCGCGACACGCGTTTCTCCCTCTTGCGAATGCACCCATCTTCCTTCACTTGTTCGTTTCCCACTTTTCTGCTGTGAGCTTGTGAGGCTATGACATTCAGGGGCTCGGATGATCCTGCAGATCTACAACTATCGTTAAACTCCGAAGCTCGGCAAATCTTCCACCACTAACAGGCTGTGATGGGCTTTAGCACCAAGTAAAATGAACAGTAATCTGCATTATCGGCGTTTGAGGAGTCTCTCCATTTAACTTTGTGCACAAACTCTTTCTCAGCGCGAAAAAAAGGCCAGACATCGTCATCACAAATCCGCGGACCCGAAAGGGTTGTCTGTCCAGTGTCTTCGCAAGACCACGTTTTCGATCAAGAATAATGATGGGACTGATGATTTCCGGCCATTGCCACGGGAGAGGATGACGAGTGTTCCCATCCCTTCTGGTAATAGTACGCGTCCTCTTCCGTCAGCTTGATCGTGAGGGGTCAGATGCTTGTTCTGCTCAGTGTAACTGAATAGTGGCTGAAACGGCCCCTGAGGCACAGTATTCAGTCGTGGCGGAACAGACGCATCTCAGCATGGGTCTGCAACTCAAAATTGGCAGTCGCGCTGTATGCACAGCCGTTCGGCCATCACACACATAGGAAAATACATGTACTCATCATCACAGTATCAGCGTTCGGGCATAAATAAATACGTGAAATGCTATCAGTCAGGTGTAGTAACATGAGAGATATTTTTGCAGAAAGAAGAGCAGACTGAGACGGAGCCTTAGCACGCAGTGATGATGATGGGGTATTTGTCATCTTACCGTAATAGGGAAGCAGCGGCATTGACCGTGCCGGGACCATCTGGGCCAAGCCCCAGCACGAGAGCTGCTGCTCATCGTTCCGCACGTCTGCCAGTCAACGTCCAACGACGACGTCCACCGCTCGACACGGCACGCAGCCTCCCCACAACCACCACGCAGGCGCGGGGCACCGACACGTCATCCACCTAGAGACACCCCAATTCGCCTGACGTCGCCCACACGCATCCCGCACGACAGACCAATTAACCCCGCCATGCAACCCTCTCAAAAGGCGATCGAGCGTGAATTCGAGGCGTTGCGCGACATCAGACGACGTTCGTCCTCCCATGGCGGTCCTGGCTCACTCCTTCTTGATCCAGACTTGCCGGCTGAACAACCGACAACCGCGCCGCCGTTGTCACCCCAGGCTTGGGCGGCAAAGGACAACGCAAAGGCGCCCGCGCTTGGACAGCAGGATGGGGCGAGCACCAACGACGGTGGCTCCGCCGTCGACGACCCCTTTCATCTCTTCTGGGTACCCGCGCACCTCCATCCTGAGCTCGCACCTAGCGAGTTCCGCGCGTTTCTCAAGGAGCATGCCCACGCGCCTCCCGCTGATGGTCTGGGCACCGTACAGCTCGGTCGATCGAGCTCGGCCTCGTCCGATCTGGGTAGAAAACGATCTATGCTTAGTAGACAATACAAGCCTCGCGATAATGATGGCGTGGAAGAAGAACATGTCGTGCCTCTGCGGCGGAACAAAAGTATATTCGCTCAGGAGGGTCCACAACTTACCATCAGCGACTTGCAGAAACTTGAGGAACTCGCAGATGAGGCATCGAAAAGCGAAGATCCGACTAAACTGCGCAGAGTACTGCGTAGGAGTATGACTTTAAACGTTGCGCCATCCTGTAAGTAGTCTTCAATTTTTGTCGGTTGTGAGCCACAATGCTGATTGCAAATTGCTATGGTCTGCTTGCATGATTTTAGTTCTTGACCAAATGGATGATGTTCCTGATACTACAGACGATGCTGACGCTCCCATTATCGTACCTCCACGTAATCAGATTCTACGACGAACAGCTCGGACAAAGATTCGAAAACCAAATCTATCGGGAGACGGAGGTGGCCATCGATTCCCTGCATCGCGGCGTAAATCCGCTGGTCGTGCAAACTCGGTCGATGTTATAACAAGTCCGACGGATGGATCGTCAAGTGGTCATGGCGAGATCGAACCGTCAGTGATTCCTCCACCGCCAAGACGAAGGAAGACGCTAGAGCCTGAAGAGCCACAAGATAACAGACGCTTCACTTATACTGACGAAGCCTCCATCTTTGATGCATACGCAGAAGGACCTGAAGACGAATCTCCTCAACAAATTGCTCAGGCCCTTGCTACTCTCCCTGCCCCCGTCGTCGTCGAGACTCCTGTCGTGGCACCTTCTCGACCTTCTATATCAGAGCCTCCTATACAACCTCAAACAGGCCAGCCACAGCCATCTCCTGATCCTGTCCTTTATCAACCACAACCTCAGCGACTACTATCCCCACAACAGCAGCAGCAAGTTCTCCAACAACCACCATCGCGAACGCCTTCTCCAGAAGCGACTTCTCCTTCCGCCGAAATTCAACGTCCCGAATCTCGTTCTTCTGTCACCTCTGAAGCACCTTCACACCACAGTATGGCTTCTACAACTACGGACAAACGGAAGGAAAAGGATAAGAAGAGTCTATGGAGGAAAGTCGGCGGGAGTAGTGATAAAAGCTCAAAGAAGAGCCTGAAAGAAAAGGAGAAAGATAAAGACAAGGAGAAAGAGGGTGGTTTCTTCGGTTCTCTCTTCGGAGGAAGCAAGAAAAAACAGGAGGAGAGTGCACCGAGCTCTCTTGGAGGTGGTGCAGGTCCGGCTACAGCTGCAGCACTTCTGGGCGCATCCAAGTCGAATAACAAGGCGTATTCACCATCAATATCGCCTCAACTTGGGAACCCTTATGCGCGGTACCCGATTCACGTCGAGCGTGCAGTATACAGGCTTAGTCACATCAAACTTGCAAATCCACGACGACCTCTGTACGAACAAGTTCTAATTAGTAATCTTATGTTCTGGTACCTCGGTGTTATCAACAAATCGAATCAGGGACCTGGGGCACAGAATCAGAACCAGCAGCAGCAAGCGCAGAATCAAGGAGGTGGGGCGCAGAATACGCAAGGTCAGGGCGGGGGAGGACAACAAGATAATGCTCAGGCGCCTCCGCAGACTGGTTCTGAGAAAGAACATCTGGAGGAGCAGAGGGAACGGGAGGAGCGTGAGAGGGTGGAGAGGGAACGTGTTGATGCGAGGGAGAAGACGGAGCAACGGCGCGAACCGAGACGGGGAAGTCTGACGAAACCTCCTCCAGGAGGAGGCCCAGCGTCTGGTGGACGACGAGCAGAGATGGCTGTCAAGGGACCACAGTATCATCTACAAAGTCAGGTCATCGAACAGGAATATGGTGGTCCAGCGCCTGTTACCCGGACATCCTCAGCGCCTCCATCGAGCATACCACAATCACAAGGCTACAATGGTAGTTACTCACCTCGCGTGCAGTCCATGCAAGCATCTCCTAAGCAGCAACAGCAGCCGTCTTCACCGCAGCAGCAACAACAACAACAGATGTACTCGCAGCCGAACGGGAATCCGAATTACTACTATGGGCGTTCGGCGAGTCTCGATTTCACGAACTCTCCTCCATCCGGTTCGTCTTTGAATAGTAGCTTACCTCCTGGAGCTATGGCACCGCTCTCGACGAACGACCAGACGTGGCTATCTTCGTCTCAGGCTGGTCGGAATCAACAACCTACGTCACCAGTACATGGATACTCGCAAAGTACTGACTTTTCGTCGTATAGCCTCCAAACGCAACAACAACCTCCCCGTCCATCACGTTCTCCTCCAGGTAACGCTATAAACTCAAGCTACGACTGGGGTCGAAATGGGGAGTTACCACCAGGTGCGAAGACGCCGACGCGTTCTCTATCAGCGAATGCTGCTTCTGCACCTCCAGTACAAAGTCAGGGACAATATCATGGGCATTACACACATCACGCACATCACGCGCAACCATATAACGGTGGGGCGAATTTTGGTTTGAGTGAAGGAGGGACAGGAGCAGGAGCAGGAGCAGGAGCAGGAGGCTTACGAAAGAAAATGGCAAGTGCGAGTGCAGTTTCACCTGAGAGAAGACAACGGACAAGTGATGATGAGGACGTCCCGCTTGCTATGTGGCAGGCTCAACGACGGAAATGAATGAATATCATTAATCAATCAATCAATGACACTTCGAGTCACTTCACTTCAAAACAATTCGCTTCTCTTTGCTTTTGTTTTTTTACTTTTGTTTCGAAATGGAAAATCAGGTTTCTTTTTACATTTTTTCGTTATTTTTTTAACCCGAGTTGTTGAAGTCTATCATATCAATGTAGTGGAACCCTTGCATGCATGCATACCTCTATCCGTCTAGCCGTCTATCTCTCTATTACCGTGTCCTAGTTTATCTCTATCTCTGTTTACCTCTCTCTCTCCCTCGCACATCCCTCTCGTTGTTAATAGCACTCTCTTTCCATCCCCTAAAGCTCTCGCTACTTTTTCTTTCCTTCTTTATTATACTATTCTTTTTCTTTCTCTTTTATTTCGACTGTGGACATGGTACTGGATCTTACATCCATTTACGTATAAAGAATTGAGGAGAGTTCGCGGCTTTCGACTATTTTACCATAAGGAAGGTGTATGTGCTTCGAGCTGCGGCAACGCGGTGCTGTGTGGCACATCAACGCTTCTTGCGGCCGGCTGATAGCTAATGAAAAGGTATGTTTCAATCTCATAGAAACGCCACCTATCGCTCTGGGATTACAAGGCTTGGTTTGATGATGCAATAAAGATGTTCATTGTGAGTCCAAATATACTGTATTTACTTACTTGAATATCTGATTAATTTAATTTATTGGACTAAGTCAACCGTCTACCTACGTATCGACATATAGAATCTGAGAGAGATTGTTGAGAACGGGAAGTCACAATTTATAGATCCGTTAATCAACCTCACAATGCCGAATCAGGGCTTTCAAGACACTCTTCGTTTCCCTTGTCGCTTGTACAAGCAGCTCTCCGATAAAGTATTCTTCCTTACATTTCTTTATATGAGTATACAAGACAACAAATATAGATTATAAATCTTAGTGTTAAGCTCACATAACAAAATTCAAACAACGAGTTCGTGTATGGAGATTGGAACAGAATTGGAAGAGTTTCCAGGTAAAGAAACAAGGATAGTACGAAAAGTCCAGGTGAAAGGAAAGGGGAGAAAAATCAAGTAGAATATAAATTAATAGAAATCAGTAATCAGAAACTCTGCACGCGACAGTGGGAGGGGCTGTGTGTCGGGATCAACTTTGGTTTCATGATGATTGTTCGTAGTCGGAGGGGGATGAGCGCGTGAATTCAGTTCAGTGCCCGCTTTTAAACCTACAAACCGAGGAAGACGGGTACTGTTTAGTAAGAGAGGAGATGAAGACACGTATAACATATAGAGTACTTACAACTGGTACTTCACGACGAGGAACGGCGCTGAGAATAGTGTGCCTATGAGGCCAAAATACCCAATCGTGAAGGCTCGTTTGTTGGTATATACGAACGGGGTATTCTATAATGTTTCATATCAGTATTTATGAAAGGGGAGGAGTAGATGGAATGGGGAGACGTACGTGACCCACAACGTTCTCAACATGCATGCCACGTCTGGCCATCATCCCTGCTCCTCGACCGAGCATGGTCATGGTTGGTGCCATGCGTGGGAGGACAGATGCAGTTCGTAGGAGGGACATGTTATATGAGGATATTAGGATAAAGTTGGTGTAGTTTCAGGTGGCGAGTCGTTAAAGACGTCGGGAAATATTGAAGGCAATCGCTTTAATATCCAACGTCACCCCATACACAGTACGTTTTATACCTTCCCGCGATAATCCCCATCCGAACCATCTCGAACGAGCAGTATCATGAAGGCGGTTTATTTCGGAAGTTCGGGAGTCGAGTCGATCACCCGATCTCTCACGTATGCAGCGCGCATATGCAAAGAAGCCCTGCATAATTTCCTTTCTGGGTAAACTTCTGGGTCCTTTCGGGCATTGCAGTTCACTTTGAATCAAGAACTCGGATCATTTCCAGAGTTGCAGGTCTTCGGAAGAATAGTGACGACACCGAATTGTCCCCGTTAGGTATGAAATATGAAGCTCGGAGGGTGCCGCGAAAGCAGGTCTTGGACTATCGGACGACGGACACTGAAATGTTTAGTTGTCGCACGTTTCCAATAGTTATAACCATATATACTCTTCCTGAAGTGAATAATTTTACAAATCCCGAAGTCAATTTTCGGGGTAACACAGAATCATGTCAAGGTAAGAAGTATGAGAAGTGTGGAGAAGTGAGGAAGCTTACGTACCTTATCAAAGGCTTTGCCAAACAAACTCAAACAAGGAAACCGCCGACTTCTTCCGTCGGGCTAAATACATGCTCTAAAGGTTTAGCCAGTGCCTGCGAGCTCCTCTAGATCGCATGTTTAGAATTCTTATCTATACTTATCTATACAGATCCATCAATCAAATAAACACCGGTAATGAAGTTGACTTTAATTTTCTGAAGCACAAGAGACGGAAAGACGAAAGTGAGGTGGAGCATTCCATTTGGTCACGAACGAGCACTGTTCTCGATGTGAATATATACATCGTCGACTAAAAAAGCTGGAACAATCACAGTCATGTGCTCATACATCAAAGAAAATTCTACATCTTGTGCAGAAATCGTAAGAAACAGTACCTATCATCTGGCCAGGATTCTTCAATAGTACCCCTTTCGATAATAGATATTTCACCATAGTCTTTCCTACTGACCTCGTACTCTCTCTGTCCCACTTCATCAAAATATTCCTTACTCCACGCATCTATCCACCGAACGCATTCGAGCCTGGGCAATACCTCCGCTAGCTCCTTTATTGCTCTTCTTTCCTTCAGCTTTGCAGCGTTGTCGTCCTGAGCAAGTTTACGATCCCTGCAACGTTTACACTCAGACCATAGACTGCCTTTCTGATACTCGTTTATATGATGTGAACGACAACGATATTCAAAGGCTATGGCCACTTCAGCCTCATGTGTAAAGGTCATGTGCACGGAGAGAAGCCGAAGGCACTGAAGTTTGATAAGAACACCTTTTAGAATAGAGATGTGTCTGGATGTACGCCATGCCTGACCATACAAAAATTGTACGAGTTCAAAGCTTGTGAGCAGACGCAGATGTGATGTGATGATTAGGAAAGCATTTACCTCACAAAAGTCACTCTGCAACAAAAACCCTTTCGGGCACAATGCCTTTGCTCGCCTAACCACTGGATCCTCAACTGTCAATCGTAACTCAACAAGGTTCGGGAAATCGAGTTTCAAAGTAGCGCTTGAATCAAAGAGAATATCTCCAGAGTTGCAGAAAAAAGGGAAACGGCAAGAAAGATCGAGCCGTTGAAGACTTTGTGTGATCGGAGTTGCCTGAAAACATATCGGCACGACGTTATTGTGGAGGTAAATTGAAAGGGATTCGAGGGCAGTAAAGTGCTGTACGCATGTGTTATTATCTCCAAGGACTTTGTTTACTCTCCGTTTAATAAGCAGGTGCCTAGTTAAAAGACAGCCTTGGTATTCACACATACAGTGGTGATACTGAAACATCATACCTGACCGACTCGTCTAGAAACCCGGTCTTTTAGATATCCCCTTTGCACAATAGGCAATCACACTTCTTCCACGGAAAGCACGCTCTGCTGTTTCGACCAGTTCACGAAATGCCAATGATGTGTCCCTGAAGCCTTCAACGAGAGCAAAGTCGTCTGCAGGTGGAAAGAACATGTACGGCTTCCAGTCTGACATTCTAATAGCTAGCCTAAGAATGCCCAGCCATAGCTCGGTAGGAAGCGTCAAAGTACTATGAGTCCTTGATGGCATCTCCAAATAATATAATTACCAGGTGTGCGTCATACATCTCATTGAATAGGAAGTATTTTGACTTTTGGGGCTCCATTGTCCTTTTCGTCGGACGAACGGCCGACAACCGCAGCTCAGTAAGGTTCGGAAAGTCAAGTACCAACGAAAAGAAATCGCAGTGCAAGCAGATGAGGTCAAGCCGGCGAAGACTCTGCGCGATCGGTGACGCCTGGAGACACGTCAGCAAAAAATTCTTGCGTAGGGCAATTGACAAAGACTCGAGGCCGTCAAAGCGTTGTGCAATTATGAAGTAATCTCCAAGTGGCAAGTTCGATGCATCGTTTCGAATTAACAGGTGCCTAGTGAGAAAGGTACGATCAACAATTGTTTTCGCTTGCGTGCATGTGTTGTCGGCAAGTATATCCTGTAAAAATCATACCTAACGGACTCAGCCGGAAAATCACGCTCCAAGATGTCCTTTGCGCGACGGACGACAATTACTTCTTGCACGGAAAGTATTCTCTGCTATTTCGACCAATTCCCGAAATTTGGACGACGCGTTCTTGAATCCCTCAACGAGAGCAAAGTTGTCCGCAGGCGGAAAGAGAAAAAAAAAAAAACACGTACGGCTTCTAGTCAGATGACCTTATGGCTAACTTGATGATGCCTATCCATAGCTCTGTAGGCAAAGTCAGAGGGTCGTGAGCCTTGTGTAGCATGGCGCTGCTTTGTTGCACCGAGCTCGGTTCGAGAAAGGTCAAAAGAAGTACTGTCGCGGTGCCCCTTGCGGTCAGTACCTACATGTGGACACTTTTATTATTTCTCCCTCACATTTTGCTCAAACTTCATAAAATTTTGTATTTATGTAGCTTAACATATAATAAATATATATCTGAAATTTTGAGACAAAATAATGAGCAGAAAAAAAGTTATTATACTTACAATCCGAAGGGTATGAAAAATTACACTTTTGGCGTGAACCAGACTCTTTCCCACACAATGAATACACTATATTAATTCAAATAATTATTAGTTTAAGCTGTAATTTTGTAAATATGTGTATTAGTATGTTTTTTATTACTAGTATTTTTTGTAGAAGTTTCCGTGGATTTTTAAGTAAATTATAAGAAAACTCGCTAATAGTATGATTTTAACAGATTAGAACATACAAATTCACTAATCTCCATCTTTATATTTTTTTATACACAATTCTACTATTAAGACTAGTCAAATAAAGCTAATTATTATAATTATATATATAAGAAGTATATATGTACCAAAAATTATAACTTGAAATTTATTACTTAATTTATATTAATTGTTATATTTACAACTATAAAATTATAGTTA